>NC_135959.1:40067048-40326453 GCF_053455715.1 Rhinoraja longicauda | reverse complement strand
TTTTAGTTAATTTTTAGGTAGACATTTTACCATAATGTGCACCATTTTAGTGAAATTGCTGTAAGAGTCTTACTTCTGGGCATTGACATAAGCAAGAAGTGTAATGGTATAAAATCAGTACAACATATCATGTTCTGGTGCCGAAGATGGATGGAAGCATTTTAATTCAGTGCATATAGGTATCTCTGTAAATATAACCTGTAATATTGGTCTTTTGCCTCCCCCCTCCCCCCACATTCTAAATATTAAAATGTGCATCATGCTCTGTTTATAGAAATGTATATGGTTTGTAAACATGTTTGATTAAATTTGTTAAGAGACAGTGCTTAGGCGGTGAAAGATGGAACAGGATAGCAGTCATTTCATTTTCTATCAACAGGAAAAGTCAAGAATTGAATTGATTAAAGAAAATATACATCTATGGAAAAAATGGATTTATGGCCAGTGTTGTGTTTGTTATCATGTTCAGTAATCATTGCTGTCAGATTCAGAGACATTTCAGTCTCTCCCGTATGGCCACACCATAAGGTTTCAACATGCACGTTGTTATGTTCAAAATGATAAAAAAGATGTAACAAAAAGTGTTCTGAAAAAAATCAGTTTGCTTTTGTTCCCTTTCTCTCATTTTTAATCTCTATCCTGTGTGCCATTTTCCTGTTTATTACTCTATCCCTTTCCCTCAAGTTCAAATTTTGAATAATTTCAGCTTCTCATTAATGTGGCCCATGCAAATCATTGCACATCTTATTTTATAAATTTGTATCATATTCCTGCAATTTTTAGCTTTGGGACTCCATGAGAAAAAAGATTGACCTGTGATTGCCTGAAAATTGTCTAAAGTACTGTTCTACAGCTAGAACCTGTAAGGACTCATAGAAATTCTTGACTCATTTCAATGTATCAATCTAAAAAATGGCTTTTATTGGCCGAGCTATCTTGTCACTTGGACCAGTTGCTGAATCATACTTTAATTCATTTCAGATTGAGTCTATCATCATAGGAATTGAAGTAAATCACCGGTACATTGTTAGATTTAAATTTTTTAAAAGTATTTTGTGCTCTATTGTTAAAAATAATGATGCAATTGGTTTTTAATACTTGCAGTTTATTAGCCACTAGGGCAGTGTTTCACTGGTATTGTTGTATGATTGATTATCAGCTATGTTAATCACAAGGTCTGTTCGACCTATCCCACCCAGTTTATACAAAAATAAGTCAGTAAAATATTTTTGACAATTAAAGTATAAAAGTTCCAATTCATGTTGGTGCATTTAGTCAGCGATTCCTTGGCTATTAGAACGAAAAGGTACGTTAGTTGTCTAATTTGAAATAATGGTTTGTTGCTTAATCCTAATGTAAAAGAGAAAATATAATTAGCTTTAATTTTTTTGTGTTCTGGATGCCTATCCACTGAATAATGACTTAAGTGTGTGTGTGTGATATTCAGGGAGCTATTTATCTGTAGCATTGAGATATTGCAATGATGTCAATAGGGTGCACGTTTCAATCATTACATGATCAGTTCCTTAATATGGAGTCATTTCCTACATCCTTACATGTAAAATATGCTCAACACCATAAGAACTGATTTCTTTAAAAAATGCATAATATTGTCATTTTAAAATGTAGTACCCAAGCTATCTTCCATGCAAACACATATGTCTTTGAAACAAATGTCATGACTTAAAATCTTCAGCCGAGGAGATAAATGAATCTTTGGTATCAATTTTGGCATCATGTTCTTTGGGCACATTAACAAACCGCCTTCAACATCACAACAGATTAAGTTCCAGTTTTACATATTGTTTTCTATATTGTGAACACGGCAAACATAAGAACAAAGATAGACACAAAATGCTGTAGTAACTCAGCGGGTCAGGTAGCATCTCTGGAGAAATGGAATGGGTGATGTTTTGGTTTGGAACCATTCTTCACACTGAAAGATAGAGAAGGCCTGAACAAAATAGGGCCGGAAATAGATGACCTCAGGAAGGGTGGAGCCCATAATGGCCCATCGTTGGCTGGGGAAGAATGTGCTAACAACAGGGATACAAGGATGTGAACAGTGGAACTAGTAGGCAAACTAGGATGAGGTAGAGGAAGGAATGAAGGAGTTACTAGAAATGAGAGAAATCAAGCTACATGCAAAAAAAACAGGACTCAATGGTTTGCGTTCCAAACTACAGTGCAAATGCACACCACCTGACTCATTTACTGAGGCAAATACAGCAGATCAAACAAAAGAAACAGCAATATGTATTTTGTTTTCTTTAGTTTCTCCCCAGGAGGGAAAAAAATCTCTTCATGAGTATGTATTGACATGACATCATATGCACATGAAATGTCTATTCTTTTCAAATCTGAAGAAAGGTTAAGTTTTGGACTTGTGGAATCGACCACTTCACTTCCAGTACAAAGCCATTTCCAGAAATTAGGATAAAGTAATTGGCACTGGCTTTTGTTTTAAGAATTCCCACAGTTGCAAGGGATTAATAGATTGAATTTGTAATATCTTGCTATATTAGTTGCTGCAATTAGGATTAACTATTTCGCAGAAGTTACATTATATGCACATAGCATTATGTCTTGAGATTGATACTTATTTTAAATTATTATTTTCAGGATCTGATCCTTGCTGAAAAGGCAGATATTTATTGTCCATTCTTAAATGCTCTTAAACTGCTGTCTTGCAAGTTCACTTCAGAGGGTTTAGCACGGCCAACCACTTCAATGGGTCTAAAGTCACACGTAAGATCTTCTCCCTAAAGGACATTAGTGAACCTGAAAGATTTTTGAGGTCATCTATACTCGTGGCTAGGGTTTCTTTCAATGCCAGAATATTAACTGAATTTAGTTCTACAGCTACCAATTTGGAATTTGAACTTTGGCCTCTGGATTACCAGCTCAATAATTTAACCACTACCTCTCCACCCCAATTTTTTATAATAATGTTTATAAAATTCACACCAATATTTTCCCAATGTAACAGGACCTGTTTTTTAAAAATACATTAATTCCAAGGAAGTTATTAGCATCATAGGGGATCTGCATTTGATTAAACATCTTTGAATTAACCATGAATTATCTCAATATTTATAGCATTATCAACTATGTGCATTTGTTTTCATAAGACAGGATATTTGGATGAGGAATTCCTATATAGTAATTAAAAAAATATTAATAAAGTTGTTTAAATAAAATGAAAAAGTTCAATAGTGCCTACTAATCCAAAAATATGTCTCAACTTTTAAACTTGTTGCAAAAAGGAAAGGACCAATTTTAAACCTCCAGGATAGGTCACGTGGAGATATTTGTGGGTTGAGGTTAAAACATTTAAAATAGGATTTTAACAGAAACCACACACCACCAGACTCAGGAGCAGCTCCTTCCCTGACCAGAACAGGTCCTTCCATAAGCTAGGATACTGTCCGATTCACCTCTACCCCATTGCCGACATTGGACTTTTTCTATGGAACTAGCGTGCTACAATGCTGAGAACTATATTCTGCATTCCGTTTCACTCTACCCATTGTACTTGATTGTACTTATGCATAGTATTATCTGATCTGTTTGGATAGCATGCAAAACAGAGCTTTTCATTGTACCTTGGTACACAGGATAATAATAAGCCCAATCCTAGATTCTTTTAGGCTGAAGATGGTCATATTGTAACGTAAATGTTACCTGCCACTTATCAACCCATGCCAAAATGTTGTCTGCACCTTGTTGCAAATTGACATTGGTAGCATGATTTGCTGAAAAGTTGCAAAGGAATGGAACATTGTGTAAGAAGATTGGTCTGAAGACCCAAACGTCACCCATTCCTGCTCTCCAGAGATGCTGTCTGAGTTACTCTAGCATTTTGTGTCTATTGTGTACTCATCAATGGATATCCCCATCTCTGACCTTAGGACGGGTGGAAAGCCAGGCATGAATCTTCTGAAATAGTTGGAGCATAGGGCACTGTCCTGTGGAACTCCTCCAGTGTTGTCCTGAATGTCTCTGGCAATCACAACCAATCTCCTTTGAGCAAGATCTAACTCCACCCATGGGAGTGTTTTCCCCATTGATTTCAATTTTACCAGGGCACCTTGACATCACACTGTTAAATGCTGCCCTGACATCAAGTGTTATCACTCTCACTTTACTTCTGGAATTGAGCTCTTTGATCCTTGCTTGGAGCAAGCCCAGAGTTGAGTGATGCTGGCAAAATCCAACTGTGTATTGGTGCTAAATTGGTGCATGGTTTATTGGTAAATGCCGCTGATAGCACTGTTGATGACAGCTTCCATCAGTTTATTGATGATTGAGAAAAGATTGCTTGGACAGATTGGATTTATTCTAGGTTTTATGAACAGGGTATTCTGGGCAATTTTCCACATTGTCGGATAGACGTCAGTGTTGTAACCACACTGGATTAGCTTAGCAAGAGATGGGGCTTGTTCTAGAGTGCTATAGTTCAGTACCACAGCTGGGATACATAGATACAGATACATAGAAAATAGGTGCAGGAGAAGGCCATTTGGCCCTTCGAGCCAGCACCGCCGTTCATTGTGATCATGGCTGATCATCCACAATCAGTAACCTGTGCCTGCCTTCTCCCCATATCCCTTGATTCCACTAGCCCCTAGAGCTCTAGCTGTTTGGCTACAGTAGATAACATCTACATAGAGTAGGCAACTTATATTCCAGTAGGCAGCATCTACTATGGTAGGCAACCTATACTATAGCAGACAACATATACAATATAGAAGCAGCTGAAGGTACCGGCGAGCCACGGCCATGCCCTGACAGCAGGCTTGGCTCCCCCACCATAGCACTGGGAGAGGGAAGCGCTGAGCCCGGCCCCTGCTCGCTCTCAAGACCGGGAACCGGAGAGGAGGTTGAGGGAGATGGCAGCGGCGGTGGACACTGGACATAGTGCTGGTAAGAAGGAACCAGGTGACTTATCTTCCGCACTCTCAAGGTCAGTGCCCGGAGGCACCCTTAGGGCACGAAGGTTGAAGTTGGCCGGGTGTGGAGAGGGACGTCGGTTCGCCGGATGACCGGATGGAGGCAATGGCTGCAACGGGCCGTTTTAGCCAGCTGCAGCTGGGACTGTAAAATGTTGCCAAAACCTGGCGACTCTTGCATATAGACTTTGTGGGCTGTTCTATACATTATGTACTTGTACTGACTCTGCCGACCCTCCTCGACTCCATCAGTGACTCTGCCGACTCTCGTCACTCCGCCGCCCACCAGCGGGCCGCAGCTGTCGCCTTACCTGAGTCCCAGACTCAGCGCCGGGCCCACAGTCCCCACGAGCCAGAGTCCAACACCCCGTGGTCTGACTCCGCTGGGTACTACTGCTCCCCCCCCCCCCTTCTTACAGGGAACTTCAGTAGGGGTTCCACTGGGTCTTCCCCTTCCCCCTTAAGCCAGATGGCCCGAGCTACTCCCCACCCATACAATGGTCCTCATGCCCCCTTGCTCCTCTCTGAAAACCAACCACCCCCCCACGGCCTCCATCTGCTCGCTTGCCTTCATCCAACCCCAATCCCCACACTTGCCGTGTGTTCACCATCCTCCCTGACCTCCCCCTTTCTGATACCGAACGGTCTGTCCTCAGCAGGGGCCTCACCTTTGTTCCCCTCTGCCCCCACCTCACCGAGTTCCGGGTCCGCCACGATGTGCAGCTCTTCATCCGTCGCCTCCGCCTCCGAGCCTTTTTCCATGGGAAGGAGTCCTCACCACCCAATGATGACCCCTTCTCTCATCTCCAGCGGAACCTCTCCTCTTGGACTCCCCGGGTTGGCCATCTGCCTTCACTAGACCGTTTCATTTCTAACTGCAGGCGGGACATCAACCGCCTCAAATTTTCCACTCCCCTTACTTACTCTAATCTCTCCCCTCCTGGACGTACAGCCCTCCGCTCACTCTGCAGCAACCCTGATTTAGTTATCAAACCCGCCGACAAGGGAGGTAGTCTGGCGCGCTGACCTCTACCAGACTGAGACCAGACGACAACTCTCAGACTTCTCCTCCTACTTGGACCATGACCCCCACAGACGAGCACCAGGCCTTAATCTTTAACACCATCACTGATCTCACCAATTCCGGCTCTCTGCCCTCTAATGCCTCCAACCTTATCGTTCCCCAGCCCCGCAAGGCCCGATTTTACCTTCTCCCCAAAATCCACAAACAGAACTGTCCTGGCAGACCCGTTGTTTCTGCCTGTTCATGACTCACCAAATTAATTTCCATCTACCTCGACTCCATCCTATTCCCCCAGGTCCAATCCCTCCCTACCTATGTCCAAGACACCTCACATGCTCTCCGTCTCCTCAATAACTTCCGTTTTCCAGGCCCCCACTCCCTCCTCTTTACTATTTTTAAAAATTTTATTTTTTATTTTTTAAATTTATGTTTTATTGGATGCATTTGTGTGAAGAAAACATGACAATTTTGTAGCTTTATGAACAGCTTCAATTTTAACACTTTTCAAAAAGGGCATTTAATTAAAAAGAGAGAGAAAGAAGGAAAAGAGAAATAAAAAATAAAAATGAAAAAAGGGGAGATATACCCGACAACCCACCCATGTGCCCGCTCACCCAGCCCTACGAGTGATTTTGAATTGTGTTCAAATATGGTATTGTTCGAGAAAATCAATAAAAGGTGACCATATTTTTAAAAATTGCTTCAGTTTGTCATTCGAGATAAACCTAATTCTCTCTAAATGTAATGTGTCTGTCATTTCTGTAATCCACATCTTCACTGGAGGAACTTCCACACTTTTCCAGAATTTAAGTATGAGTTTTTTTGCTAATATTAGTCCATAGCTGACAAAGCATCGCTGAAAAACAGTCAATGTACTACATGCTTCTGATATTCCCAGTATTATCAGTTTTGCGTCTGGCTCTAATGGAATTTTCAGTATATTGGAGAAAACGTTGAATATTTCCGTCCAAAAACTTTCTATTTCTGTACATAGTACGAAACTATGGATTAAAGTGGCTTCTTGGAATTGACACTTATCGCAAAGAGGAGAAGCACTGGGGAAAATTTTGTTCAGTTTGGTTTTTGAATAGTATAACCTATACAGCACTTTGAACTGTATCAGGCAATGTCTGGCATTTAAGGAGCAAGTATGGATATGTTATAAGCTTTCGTCCCATGTATCATTGGAAATGTGTTGACCCATCTCATCTTCCCATGCACGCCTGTAAACCTCAGATGATGGGGAGTTGATGTTTTGAAGAACATTGTAAATGTAGGATATTAACTTCTCTGTATCTGCATGTCTATTCAAGCATTCGTCAAGTTTATCTGGACTTGCAGTGTTGTAGTCTTGCATGTATGTTTTCACATAGTCCCTAACCTGAAGATATTTGAAAAAAGTATTCGTATTCAAATCGTATTTCACCCACAACTCTTGGAAGGAGGAAAAAGTTCCCTTCCAGTATAGGTCTCCCACAGTATTAATTCCTTTGTTCTTCCATTGGGTGAAGACACCGTCTAAAGTAGAGGGTTTAAAAGAGGGGTTATTTGCAATGGGAAGGAGGAGAGACATGTCTCTCAATTTAAGACTGAACCTCAACTGTTTCCAGATACGAATAGTACCATGAATTATAGGGTTATAATCGTACATTAACTTATTCAGGGTTATTGGAGACAGGACAATCGAGCCTATGGAACAAGGCAAACAATCTTCTCTTTCCACTTTTAGCCAATTGGCCTGTTGGTATGAACCATCCAACCAGAAGATTATGGTTTTAATATTCGTTGCACAGTAGTAAGAAAGAAAATTGGGTAAAGCTAGTCCTCCATTCTCTTTGGATTTGTACAAGTGCCGTTTATGTATTCGGTGACATTTGTAGTCCTATATAAAGTTAGTAACAATGGAATCAATTTTTTTAAAGAAAGATTTGGGAAGATATATCGGTATTGTCTGAAATAAATATAAAAGCTGCAGGAGAAAAATCTTACCCTTAACAATGTCTCCTTTGACTCCTCCCACTTCCTCCAAATCCAAGGCGCAGCACTCACATGGGCTCTAGCTATGCCTGCCTCTTTGTAGTGTACGTCGAACAATCCCTGCCCGAACACTACCTCCGCTACCTTGACAACTGCATTGGTGCTACCTCTTGTACCCATGCAGAACTCACTGACTTCATCAATTTCACCACTAATTTCCATCCTGCTCTTAAATATACTTGGACCATCTCCGACATCTCCCTACCGTTTCTGGATCTCACCATCTCCATCACAGGAGACAGACTAGTGACCGACATCTACTGCATCCCATAGCTATCTGACTCCCATAGCTATCTTGACAACACTTCTTCCCACCCTGTTTCCTGTTAAAACTCAATCCCCTGCTCCCAATTCCTCCGTCTACGCCTTATCTGCGCCTCGGATGAGGTGTTCCATACTAGGGCATCGGAGATGTCCTCATTCTTAAGGAAACAGGGGTTCCCCTCTTCCATTATAGATGAGGCTCTCACTAGGGTCTCCTCAATATCCCGTAGCTCCACTCTTGCTCCCCCTCCCCCTATTCGTAACAAGGATAGAGTCCCCCTTGTCCTCACCTTCCACCCCATCGGACATCGCATACAACAAATTATCCTCCAATATTTCCACCACCTCCAACGGGATCCCACTACTGGCCACATCTTCCCATCTCCACCCCTTTCTGCTTTCCGCAGAGACCGTCCCCTCCGTAACTCCCTGGTCCACTCGTCCCTTCCCACCCGTCCCACCCCCTCCCCAGGTACCTTCCCCTGCAACTGCAGGAGATGCAACACCTGTCCCTTTACCTCCCCCCTCAACTCCATCCAAGGACCCTAACAGTCTTTCCAGGTGAGGCAGAGGTTCACCTGCACCTCCTCCAACCTCATCTATTGCATCCGCTGTTCCAGATGTCAACTTCCCTAGATCAACGAGATGAAGCGCAGGCTCGGCGATCGTTTCGCTCAACACCACCACTCAGTCTGCCTTAACCAACCTGATCTCCCAGTGGCTCCCTCTCCCATTCCCAATCTGACCTTTCTGTCCTGGGCCTCCTCCATTATCAGAGTGAGGCCCAGTGCAAATTGGAGGAACAGCACCTCATATTTTGCTTGGGTAGTTTACACCCCAGCGGTATGAACATTGACTTCTTTAACTTCAGGTTGTCCCTGCTTTCCCTCTCTATCCCCTCCCCCTTCCCAGTTCTCCCACTAGTCTTCCTGTCTCCTACTACATCCTATCTTTGTCCCACCCCCTCCCCTGACATCAGTCTGAAGAAGGGTCTCGATCCGAAACGTCACCCATTCCTTCTCTTCCGAGATGCTCCCTGACCCGCTGAGTTACTCAGGCATTTTGTGCCTACCTTCGATTTAAACCAGCATCTGTTTTTTTCCCTACTAATAATCTTACCGCTCTGTATGCAAAAAAATGAATTTTAATTTACTTTGGTACACGTGATAATAAAGGAACCATTGAATCATTTAGTGAACAACACATAATAGACACACAAACATGCACAAACACACAATACATTTCTAAATATATATTTCTAAATATAAATATATATACGATATACAGTAGATTACATATACTATAGCAGACCACATATATATATATATATATATATATATATATATATATATATATACATGCACATATATACATATATGTGTGTATTATTCACTAAGACACATGTTGTCTGCTATATGTGTATGTTGTCTACTATAATATATGTTGTCCATTATATGTGCTGCCTAGTAGAGTACATGTTGTGTACATATATATATATAGACATATAGTAGACATATAGTAGGATGATCAGCCATGATCACAATGAATGGCGGTGCTGGCTCGAAGGGCCAAATGGCCTCCTTCTGCACCTATTTTCTATGTTTCTACAACATATACTTTAGTAGACAGCAAACACACACTCACAAATCTGTTGTCTACAATATATATATATATATCCACACACACATTTATATATATAGTATACTATATACTATGTTATCTACTATATGTTGACAACATAGTATTAAGAAAACAAAGTAGAAACCACTGGAATAACAGTGGTTCGGGCAACATCTCTAGAGGATGTGGGTATGTGACATTTTGGGTCTGGACAACATACACTATGTCGTCTATATTTGACCATCGTGCTCTCGGTACTGCGTGAGGTGAATCAAACCAGCAGACGGGCGGCTTCCGTGTCGATGACGTCCTGGAGAAGCCTTACAGAGACTGGACCTGAAACATTGTGTACAGTTTGGACTTTCTTACCTAGAAACAATGTTATGATTTGGGCTAAAGTCTTATTCAGAAGGTGATGAAACTTTAGAATTCTCTACCCAGAGTGTGGTCGAAACCTGGTCAATGTGTTTAAAACAGAGATCTATATACTTCTAGTTAAAAAGCTGTGAGGGCTTCAAGGGTTACGGGGAGAAGGCAGGAGAATATGGTTGGGAGCGAAAAATAGATCAACCATGATCATCGTTCGGTCGAGTGGCCTAATTCTGCTCCCATGTCTTATGATCGGTGTGAAATTGATTTCCTCTCCTGTTCATATATATTTAAAAAATACTACAACTTAAATACATTTTTATAAGGTGAAATAGCATTAAATTAAATAGATATATCTGAATAGGTTTAAAAATGCTTGTAAATATTTTTTATTATTTTGGATTTGTTTAATGCTTTTAAAAGAATGTAACCTCCCCACCCCTCTGCTCTAATGTAGCCTAACATGGTGTAGAATTCAAGAACTGATTCCCCAGTGTAATTGCTGAGGAATCCATCTTGTTGGCAAATTCTGACATCCTAAATAAAAGTTTACCTGTTTAAGTGGAAGCAAAGTCCAGGACTTCTGTGCAAGCATTGACCTGAATAACTGACTCCTTGTGAGGGGTATGTCAGAGTGAACTGACAGAGTTGGTGTTCTGAAACTGCCAATATCCTTTTTGACTTAAGCATTTTTCAGTACCTGCACATAAGGCCCAGACTTAAATTTAAACCAGTTTCTTTTGGGAAGACAAATAATTACTAGGGTACATCCAGCTCTGTGTATTTCTGCCTATCAAAACCGTCCCTCACCTGTATCCACCTATCACTCACCAGACTTTGTCCTGCCCCTCCTTTCTTCCAGTTTTCTCTCCTCCCCCACCACTGGCCAGACTAGAACCAGTCTGAAGAAGGGTTCTAACCTAAAATGTCACCTATCCATGTTCTCCAGAGATGCTGCCTGACCTTCTGAATTACTGCAGCACTTTGTAGCTTTTTTTGTAAACCAGCATCTGCAGTCCTTGTGTCAACATATTTCTAATGGTGTGTTGGGTAGTGCCATGGAGACACAACAGACTACAGATGCTGGAATTTTGAGTGATAAAAGAAACTGCTGGAGGAACTCAGCGGGTCAGGGAAGAATGGGCAGGCCACATTATGGGTTGGGACCTTGAAGAAGAATCCTGATCCGAGATGCTATTTGTCTATTTCCTTTCACAGAAGCTGCCTGATCTGCTGAGTTCCTCCAGTATTTTATTTTTCTCTCATTTAGTACAGTTTGTTATGCGAGATATTTGGCACAAAGAAGGCAAAAGAATGATTGCATTAAATTGATAAAGTGGAATTTTTCACTCAAAAAACTAAGAAACTGTACCAGTTCATTTGTTCACATTTGTTTACTTTAAATGAAAGAAACTTCACTTCATGTTTCATTTTTAAGATATCTGCATATTTTATTAATTGAAGAATAAGATAGTAACCAAATCTTAATTTATTTACCTGTGCTGTTAGGGTGAACACGTAGAACGTTTTGGTTTCTGGATTGCAGTTTTTCAAATGCATTAATACTATGTTAACTTTGTCATCCTGCCAACCACAGGAAATATAGCTCTTTGTGGGAATTGAAAACCATTAAAGGAAGCTTGTTTGCTTGAATTGTCACAACGCAACTGAAAAATACCATATTTTATAAGGTGGTTGATATTCTCTTACTTATTTCAGCAGTGATTTCACTACATCAAAAGGAAGACCAGTGGGTAGTCCAAGAAAGAATATCAATATAAAATTGAAATTAAATACACAGAGATTTATTGAGTGTTCTCCACTGAATCCAAGGCATATGTGCAGACATTCTTTACCTTTTACTATTTTTCCTCAGACCACTTTAGATAATTCTTTCAGCATTTTCACCAAGCCAATGCATTTCCGCCGATACAATAAGATGACTGTGATTACTTCTGAGATTTGCACCTCTTAATTTGCCACACTTGCGTCAGGTCAAAGATGTTTAAAGCTATAGTGCATTTGTTATAGTTTAAATACTGCATTACTGAGAATTTGTGGTCACATTATAGATCTGATCCCCGGTAATGAATCTGTGTCTGCAGATGATCAGATTCATTTATTATCCGTGTACCTTGAAGCAGTGCGGGAAGCCCTTTTTTCTCCTCAGCTGATATTCATCTTTGCACTCAGCATATTTAAGAAACACAATACTGAAGTAGACTGGTGGATGATGGATATTCTTCCATTGAAATCTGGAGGTGATTTTAGAATCTGCAAGTTTCTTCATTAGTGTAGAAAATAAAACTCTAGCATGTGCTCTGTTCCTGGTTAAAATACGATTCCATGCGTTCCTTTGAAAATGTGGTATGCTACACTGGATTTGCTGAAACAAGATACAGGTTAGTGTAAGGTTTTTATTGATTAATTTCTTTGAGGATCTGGGCATTTGTGGCAAGGACAGCATCTCTCATTGTCCTTAAGAAAATGGTGGCAAGCAGCTCCCTGAACCATTGCAAACCTTTTGGTGAAGGGACTCCACATGGCTGCTGACAGGGAGTATCAGGATTTAAACCCACGAGCAATAGGATGGATAGGAAGGATGTGATTCAGCTGGAAGGAGTGCAGAGAAGGTCTATGATGATGTTGCCAGCACTCGAGGGGCATGAGCTATAGGGAGAGGTTGGGGCAGGTTAGGACTTTATTCCTTGGAGCGCAGGAGGATGAGGGATGATCTTATAGAGGTGTATAAAATAACGACGGGAACAGATAGGGTGAATCCACAGAGTCTTTTACCCAGATAGGGGATCAAGAACCAGAGGACTTAGGTTTAAGGTGAGTGTAGAAAGATTTATTAGGAACCTGAGGGGTAACATTTTCACTCAGAGGGTGCTGAGTATATGGAACAAGTTTCCAGAGGAGGTGGTTGAAGCATTTATGATATTTGGACAGGATAGGAAAGGCAGAGGGATATTGGCCAAATGCAAGTAAATGGGGCTATCTCAGTTGGAGCATCTTGGTCAGTATGGACCAGTTGTACCAGTGTCTGTTTTCGTGCTGCATGACGCTATGACTCAAGAAAGGACTTGCAAAAGATTTCTTGGTCGAGTTGCTGGAAAAGGGAGGAATAGGAAGAGTTGAGAAAGCGAGGACCTTCAAAGTAAGTGAGTAGGAAGCTACATCTGCTCAAGATATTTGGGGTTCAGTTGCCCTACCCGAGATCCTCACTGGACAGTGCCGGTCTCCACAGCCACATCTGCTTCTTGGGAGCAGGGTGAGGACCACACTGGCAGTTGTGGTGTAGGTGGCTGTGACAATGAATGTATGGTTCTGGCTTGTAACCTTTTCTACAAAAAGAAAAGGGGCGGCACAGTGGCGCTGCAATAGAGCTGCTGCCTTACAGCGCCAGTTCGATCCTGACTACGGTTTCTGTCTGTACGGAGTTTGTACGTTTTCCCTGTGACAGCGTGGGTTTCCTCCAGGTGCTCCGTATTCCTCCCTCACTCCAAAGACGTGCAGGTTTGTAGGTTATTTGGCTTCTATAAATTGTAAATTGTCCCTACTGTGTAGGATAGAACTGGTGTGATGGCTGATCAGCGCGGACTCAGTAGGCCGAAGGGCCTGTTTCCACACTGTATCTCTAAGAAACAAAAAAAAACTGATTACATTTCCTTTCCTCTTAACAGAGAGCGAGTGGAACAAGCATAAGGACACAGAGGTTGCAGACTTATTTACAGGACAGGGAGCTGTTGAGGACATGTTCATTGCTTTGCAGGCACTGAATGTCAACTTCATCATATCCCGGACTGAAAGGGTTTCTATTGTGCTTAACATCAATATGGTGCGTGACCACGGGCTGTATGACTTGCAGGTCATTGGGCAGCATCCTGGCAAGGCACGGCGTATTCATTCCTGCAGCAGTCTGTCCGCACAGACAGCATCTGTAGTCAGGATCAAACCCGGATCTCTGGTGCTCTAAAGCAGCAACTTTCTTTTAGGAAGGAGATGAGGAGAAATGTCTTTAGTCAGAGGGTGGTGAATCTGTGGAATTCTTTGCCACAGAAGGTTGTAGAGGCTACGTCAGTGGATATTTTTAAGGCAGAGATATATTTTTGATTTGTACAGGTGTCAGAGGTTATGGGGAGAACACAGGAGAATGGGGTTAGGAGGGAGAGATGGATCAATCATGATTGATTGGCAGAGTAAACTTGATGGGCCGAATAGCATAATTCTACTCCTATCACTTAAGACATAACTTTGCTGCTATGTCACTGTGCCGCTCTTGTGTTGCCACTTTTAAGAAGCTATGGACTTGGACTCTCGTGGATTTCATTTTGTAGGTATATCAGCCACTTCAGTCAGTGGATGCCCACTAACCAACAATGATTATCCCAAATCTCATGGTTTACAACTCCATGCATTAAAAGCATACCGTGTGACCCTTGCTTCCACTGTAACGTGACAAGGGTGGATGCCTTTAACATGTTGTAGCAATGGTTCTGATGCCCGCTCAGCCCCGCGGACTCAGGTTCTTCTTCTTGACTTCTTGCTATCACTCGACAGGCTAGAAACCAAGGAGCAAGAATGTGAATCAGTGTAGGACGGGATGGAATGGAGAGAAGGAAATAATCTAAATAGCGAGATACAAAGAACTGCAGATACTGGTTGAGTAAAAAAGACATAAAGTGCTGGAGTAACTCAGCAGGTCCGGCAGCATCTCTGGAGAACATGGAAGGGAGGCGTTTCAGCTCAAGACCCTTCTTCAAACTGAGTTGGCTGGATAGTCCTGGACTACTGTATTGTGTTATCCCAGTGACAGGGTGTCTGGGAAAATTCTGCAGATTTTCCTACAGTCAACCTTGCAGAAAGATCTCAAGTAAATGGGGGTCAAGAAGACCCAGTTTCAGACTGCACCAATGTGTCAGAGACAGCAAGATTTTGAATGATTGATTGAAAGATACAGCATGGAAACAGACCCCTTCGGCTCACTGAGTCCATGCCGACTATCGTTCACCGATTCACACGAGTTCTTTGTTATCTCACTTTCTCATCCATTCCCTACACATGAGGGGAAATTTACAGAGGGCTAGTTAAACTACAAACCCACACGTTTTTGGGATGTAGGAGGAAACTGGAGCACCTCGGGGAAACCCACGTGGTCACAGGGAGAACATGCAAACTCCATACAAGCAGTATCCGAGGTCAGGATTGAACCCGGGTCTCTGGCGCTGTGAGGCAGCAGTACTACCGGCTATGCCACTGTGCCGCCTGGTCATTCTGGTCCGTCATGCAGCAGCAAGACCACTGGCAGTGGAACGGGAGGTGGAATGCTGACAACCAAATGGCGCCAAAATATGTTGACCCATGCATGCGTGAGCTATGCACAAAGAATTTCACTGTGCAGTGCATACGCGACAGTAAAGAACCATTGAACTTATGAACCTGGGGAAGGAAAAAGGCTTGTTCTTTATTGATACCACCTCCCCTCCCCCAGGGTGCTGCCTCAGTAGTCCTGGTAGAAAGTAGAATACCAGCAGTGATGATACATATGTATCCAAGCGTTGGTATTTGCAGCCATAATGCAGCAGCCAGAGCCTTTGTGACAACGAGATGACCTTGTATAATTTTTTTTCTGAGTCTCTATACTGTGACACCGAGACTTCAGGTTAAACCTGCTTCCGTTGCAACAGTAATTAAGGCATTGGCCTTCGGTGACTTTGTTATGGTTGGCTGCACAACTGCATTGATGGAGTTTGTCACCACTTCCACGCAAGGGAGGATAAATTCCAACCTCTGCAGAAAACCTCGTGACAAGTTGGTTTCTGATTCTTTGACATTGAAGATACATTTTCTGGTCTTTTCAAAGCACCAGACATTTTGGTGAGTGAACCTTTTGCTGTCGACTCGTCTGTTAAAAATTTCATTCAAGTGCAAGACCATAAGATAATTAGATATAGGAGCAGAATTAAGCCATTCGGCCCATTGAGTTTGCTCTGCCATTCGTTCATAGGTGATCTATTTTTCCCTTTCTACCCTTTTCTCCTTCGTATAACCCTTCATGTCCTTACTAATCAAGAACCTGTCAATCTCCTCTTTAAAAATACTCAATGACTTGGCCTCCACCGCCGTCCGTGGCAATGAATTCCACAGATTCACCACCGTCTGGCTAAAGAAATTCCTCCTCACCGTCATTTTAAAGGAGGCTGAGGCTGTGCCCTCTGCTCCTAGACTCTCCCACTACTGGAAACATCCTTTTCATGTCCAGTCTATCAAGCCCATTCATTATTCATATAATTCTGAGTATTCGTGTTTTGCTAGGTAGAATATTTTCTAGGTATTTTGCTAGGTAGAATTTTTATGACATGGCAGTCAGAGGCAAATATGACATCAAGAGCTTTTTTTGCTCCAGGTATGGCTGCAAGGCACAATATTCACTGTCTCTTCACTTACAGGGCTCACCTCGATCTTGTACATAAGGAGCAGTGTATCAGGTTAAATTCAGGTTGTTCAATAGGCTGCTGTTGGTTATTTTCAGGATTGATGTGCTGCAAGAATACTTCCTTTTTTATCCTTTGATGTCTACATTTAGTACTGACATTCTCATAAAAGAGGAACATGAGAGCATATTCCATCATGATATTCAAGAGCAAGCATTCCTTACCTATGAATACTCTCACACAAGCTGAAAAGGATAGGTGTATAAGCATAGGGGCCAAACGCAGACAAATGGGACTACCTTAGATGGGGCATCTTGGTCGGCATGGACGAGTTGGACCGAAGGGCCCGTTTCCATTCTGTATGACTCTGTGACTCCTTCCTAATTATTCTATCTGACATGGGATCCAAGGGCATTTTTCCCTAGAACAATACTACCTAATCTCAGAATGACTGGCTTACTTTAAATTATAAGTTCAACCATCTCAGCACATCTGGGTTAAAGCAGTTTAAAAGCTAAGTTCAGTCAAGGTCTAATCCATTAATGGACTCTGAGGCTAGATGGAATTAAACAGGTAGGTGGGGAATCTAGGACTAGGGAAGAGCTTGAAAATTAGATCCAAACCTTTGAAGAGCTAAGAAGGAAAACACAGCTACACACAAATGGTAAGAGATATTTGGAACCTTCCATCCTAAATAGCACTTAATGCCAGGTCAACATTTAAAATCTGAGATTGATAGAGTTTTGTTAAGCAAAGGCCTTAAGGGATATGGGCCACAGTCGGGAATATCGAGTTAACTCACAGATCAGCCATGACATCAAATAGCCCAAGAGGTTAAATATTTTTATATTGCTACGGTTATATTCAGAGAGGCTTTAGAGACAAGAGATGGGTTCAGCTTCCTGTCATTCTTCCTGTCCTTAATTTTAAGAAGAGATTTCAGAAATACACTAGTTGGATAAAGGTTAAGTATAATAGCTGGATTGGTGTTTGATAATTTTAATTTAGTTTAGAGATACAGCATGGATCCTCAGCAATCCAAGCACACTAGCACTATCCTACACGCACTAGGGACGATTCACAGAAGCCAATTAACCTACAAACCTGGATGTCTTTGGAGTGTGGGAGAAAACCGGAGCAGCCAGAGAGAACCCATGCAGGTCACGGGGAGAATGTACAAACTCCATGCCGACAGGACCCTTGGTCAGGATCAAACCCGGGTCCCTCGTGCTGTAAGACAGCAACACTAACGCTGCGCCACCGTGCTGCCCAATGAATTCCTTGCTGTTGTTTTCCTTAAAGCAATATGCAGTAGAAGTTATTTCTGTCCTCTCTAAAAGGTGCAATGTCTTCTTGGAACCTTCTGAATGTTGAGTAAACAGGGCAAGTGATTGTATTTCCTCAGCCAATCAGATTGAAAAAATATTACTGAATAACATTGAAATATTGGTTAAGTTATTGAATTAATGTCGAAATGGGCTTCAAAGTGGAAAGAGAGGGCAGGAACAGAGCTAAAAATGCACAGAATAAGTCTGATTCACCGTTTAAAAATCCTCCACAATAACCACAATCCAACGGCACGATTTGTAAAAAATCACTTTCAGTGCCAGACATGTTGTCTGGCAACAATCAAAGCTTTTCATATCATTCTACCTGAAAAAGGTCAGAGTTATACAGCATGGAAACAGGCCCTTTGGCCCAACTCATTCACACCCAACCTAGAAGCACTATCAAAACTAATCCCATTTGCCCAAGTTTGGCCCATATTCTGCTAAACCTTTCCTATCTATGTATTGTCCAAGTGTCCTTTAATTGTTGTTATAGTACCTGCCGCAACTACTCCTCTGTTAGTTCGTTCCATATACCCACCACCTCTGAGTGAAAAAGTTGTCCTTCATGTTCCTTTTAGATTTTGTCCCTCTCACCTTAAACTTATGTCCTTTGGTTCTTGATTCCCCTACTCTGGGTAAAAGTCTGTGCATAGAGTCTTTTTAGATGGATCACCCTATCTATTCCCTTCATGATTTAATGCAAAAGAGACAAAGTCTGGTGAGTTCAATAACAGCAACGATAGCACGTGTAAACATCCTGTAACAAGAATTCACATGAATAGTGAATCAAACAAATCTGATATCGAGTCACATCAGGGAGAATCAATACATAGAACATAGAACAAACAATACAGCATAAGAACAGGCCCATAAGAATCATCTTTCCCCAGGTTGGAAATGTTAGAGTCCAGAGAGCATGGCTTTAACATGTATGGGGCAAAGCTTAAAGGAGATATGTGGGGTAAATTTTTAAATACAGATTGGTGGGTGCCAGGAACACGCTGTCAGGGGTTGTGGTGGAATTAGAGATGATAGTGGCATTTAAGAGGCTTTTAGATGGGCACATGGATATGCATGGAATGTAGTTATATGCATGACATTCATATTGCGGAGTTAATCTTGGCATTATGTTTGGCACTGACATTGTCGAACAGTTCCTGTGCTGTGCTTTTCTGTGTTCCATGTAATTTGGTTTATCTTAATCACAAATATTATTTAATACAAGTTATTTGTCTTTATTGTTTCCTTTGCCTCCTTGTTGATTTAACTAAGGTATTACTTTGTTACAATCAGGAAGGTATGCTCATTTGCTACTATGTTGGAGAAGAAACGGTTGTTATTATGGTGAATTACATCTATTCAAGTAACCATGCACATTAGCATCCCTGTGTATTGTATCATCAGTCATTACAATTTACAAGTAGCTTCATATTGGTTTGCAGTATAATTTATGTTTCCAATTAACCAATAATTGAAGGGCCCATTAAGCACATTTTTTTGAAGTCCAAAAATGAATTTCAAATTAGTATATTTCAGAACTTGTTTCACTTTGCCAGACAATAACTCTCATGCTCATTTCTGCTACAACTATAATGGAAAGTATCCACTGTATAGCAATATCATCATGCTATCTTGACTGATCATAGCCTACACTTCAGTAAGCCGTTGGGGGAATGCAATCTCAAATAAACTTTCATTTAGTGATAAACTTTCCAATAGAAACTTTGGTACAGGAGAGTTCTCCTGTGATTCTGGCCAGGACTTGCCTTTCAATTACACAGCCAAATATTCATTTGACTCTGAAGGAGGGTTCCGACCCGAAACGTTACCTATTCCTTTTCTCCAGAGATGCTGCCTAAGCCGCTGTTACCCCAACACGTTGTGTCTATCTTCGGTATAAACTAGCATCTGCAGTTCCTTCCTACACACCAAATATTCATTATATGGCTTTCTATAATTAATCTTGGTGATGTTTTGCTGTGCATAAATTAGTGAGTCTATTTCACCATATTACGTCAGTGATTTCATTTCAACAGTATTTAATTAGCTGTGAAGCAGTTCGGAACACGCAGGACACTGGATGGTGCTGAATAAATAGAGCCATTGAGTCATACAGTACAGAAAACAGCCCTTCATCCCAACTCGTCCATGCCAACCAAGATGCCCCATCTGAGCTAGTTCTATTTGCCTGCATTTGGCCCAAATCAAAGCCTTTCCTATCCATATACCTGTCCATATGTCTTTTAAATGTTGTTATAGTACCTCCACTGGCAGCTTATTCTGTATGCATACCACCATCCGGGTGAAAGGGTTGACACTCAAGTTCCTATTAAATCTTTCCCCTCTCACATTATATGTCCTCTGGTTCTTGATTCCCCTACCCTGCAAAAGAGATTCTGTGCATCCACCCTGTCCACTCCCCCTCATGATTTTATACTTCTCTATAAGACCCCTCGGCCTCCAGCACTCCATGGAATTAAGTCCTCACCTGTCCAACCTCTCGCTGTAGCTCAGGCCCTCAGGTCCTGGCAACATCCTCGTAAATCTTCTCCACGTTCTTTCCTGCTTAATGGCATCTTTCCGATAGCAGCGAGACCAAAACTGAACACAATACTCCAATGATAAGTTACAAAATAACCACAGCATAAGAGGTTGTAGTTAAACCCATCCCTGAAGGCTTTCAAATAATCCATTTAAAATATACCCAGGCTTGCTGATATGATGTGTCTGCCAATTCTATATTCTTGCTGAGTGAATGCTTTTGTGAATTTAGTTGACATTTCTTGGTCTTAGATAGTAGATGTTTTCTCAGAAATTGCAGTTGAAAACTCAATATCAAATTACTTGTGTCTGGAGAACACCATAATACATTTGTTTTAAATCTGTTTTGCTTCTTTGAGTTTTGGGACTGGAACGGGAACTCTGAATATTTTTGTCCTTTTTGTTGAGTGAGCAAGCTGAGGAGATGGGAATTGAAAGTAGTGCATTGTTCGCTGATATCGATGCAAAAAGCTGCATCACTGAAGAAAAAGCCTGCTGCTTTTTATATAAATTCAGTTCTTTCATTTGTTTTTCTTTTGCTGTCCACACTCTGTTAATGGAGCTTTGCCTTGTGAGTATCGGTGGGTTACAATTTAGCCATGGGCATCTGCAGACCTTGTGGTGATCACTATTGCAAGCAAAAGCCATATGTCTTTAAAGGGAAAAAAACCTCTTTATTTTACTCGCGTTTTTAACTGGATGGATAACTTTTGTGCCTCAGGACAGAAGAACAGAAAATACAAAATAATTAATTGCCTCCATTCTTGAGGCTGTTTGATTTTTCCCCACCAATATGGAATGGTTGTCAGCATTTCTGATAAATGACTGCATGAATTTGCATAGATTTTACATTAACACAATTTTATTTTATTTGAGAAAACTAGTTTACATAATAATGCAGAAAATTACTAAAATGGTTTAGTTTTCCAGTGGCAGGAGATAGCTTTCAGCAGACATTGATAAATTTCTTTGTGCCTTTCATATAATTATTCTACTAAGATTTAAAATGGCACAGTTTAGGCCAATAGATTTTTATTGCAATATTAAATACTTGGAGTTCCGTGAGCATAATAAAAATATGATTAGAGTTCCAGAAAATACATTATAATATATACTCAGTAGTGGAGATGATATCCTTTGTTGGGAATGATGCAGTGTTAAAAGATATTCTAAAAGACATTTTTGGTGATTTACTGAAAAAAAGTACCATTTGTATTAAGATTGGATACCTCACAATCAAGTGTCATTGGCAAAAAGATAATAAAATTAAATAATGATGAGGCCTAACCCTGATGGACTCTGATGAGAGATCTGTTATTGCCGTTCCTACAGCATCGGACACCCTGGGTGCCAACTGTCAGTCCTGAAGCTAATGATGACAAATGCCTTGGTCTATGCAGATTGTAGTGTTGGGTGGCTGCAATGATTACTTTAGCTGTGTTCCTGTCTTAACCCTTAAAACACACAAGCTGGTGAAACTTCACTTACATTCATCAAAATGAACCCCTTAAAATGGAATTATCTGCAATGCTGAATGATAAGACCTTTCATGCAATATTTTATTATTGACTTAAATAGCCTAACATTCGCCAGATTGGAGTTACAATCATAATTGGACAACCAGATATTTCCAAGTCACATAATTTGTGTGAGGTAAGGTGGAAGGTTACAAAGGATGGAGATTTTTGTTTAAACTGCAGTTTAAACTGGATCTTAAATCCAAATAGATATGACCATTCTTGTTGCTTAACTGCAATTTATGAGCAAAGCAGAATGTGTGTGTTTGTATTTTGCCAAATGGTGGCGTGGGATTCCGAACAAAAGAGCAAAATGTAGTGTTACTTGCACAGATTTTCCCAATTTGTTGCTTGAATGGGTTTTGAATAAGGTCCAGGACTTACACAAAGGAGGCCTTTCTTTGCTTGAGTTTGTCCCATCTGTGTCATCTGGTCATTCTGCTGTAGTAAGTGTCACAATATGAGTCCGAATGTACTAGACAGTTGCTTTATGAACTGCTTCTGGAGCTCACTGGAGTTCATAAGTTGTCAGATCCTTTGTGCAGCATTCCCAGTTGACGTATGTGCATTCTGTTAAGCATATTATTACATAACTCTGACTAATGATGCTGTGAAGGTTGCTCAACTACTGTGTACCTATCCCCAAATGTGTATTTCCCAGCTTCCGATCTGGGAACAGTAGCTCAGAGCAGAGTTTTGTTCTTTTAAACATAGTTATCGTAGAACATAAAACAGTACAAAAAAGGATGCAATGTGCTGGAGTAACTCAGTGGGTCAGGCAGCATCTCTGGCGAACATGGGTAGGTGATGTTTCAAGTCGAGACCAGCACAGGTACAGGCCCTTCGGCTCACTATGTCTGTGCCGAACATGATGCCAGGTAAAACTAATTTCACCTGCCTGCCCATAATCCATATCTTTCCATTCCCTGCATATCTTGCCACACTATCTTGCATATCATGTCACACAATAATCCAAGCATTATTACATTAAATTGGCAGGAATTTATCTCTTTATACTGCAAAGAAAAAACAACACCAGTACAGATAAGAACAGTTGCTGTTTGGCCAAAAACTACAATTGGTCAATATTTACACCATAGTAGCTATATGGTATCAGAACGCAGCCACACAAGTAGTCAGAATAAAAAATGGTATCCCATTACAACATTTAAAAGATATTTTTGTTGTAAAGATGAAATAATTGTGACTAGCCAGACCTTAGACCTTTTGGTGCAAGATGCAAATTAACCGTGGAGCTCATTTTGATCAACATAGATACCATGGATCAAATCGGTTCCTCCTGTGTTGTTTTCTTTTTATTTTACACCTAAACCTAAATATATTGTCCTTCATCAGTCACAATATTCAGTATAGAAGTTGTGAGATGCTGCAGTTACATAAGATGTTGGTGAGGCCACATTTAGAGTATTGTGTTCAGTTTTGGTCACCAAAGAAAAGATGGTTGTCCAAATATGTTTGAAACGCCAATCTGGCATATGTTAGGTTATTTAAGTCAACAATAAAATATTAGGAAAGATGTCAAATAGAAAGGAAAGATTTACAAGGATGTTGCCAGGAATCAAGGGCTTGAGCTATAGGGATTAAGCAGACTAAGTCTTTATTCCTTGGAGTGCAGGAAGAAGAGGGGTGATCTTATAGAGGTGTACAAAATCATGAGAGAAATAAATCGGGTAAACACATGTAATAGGTGGGCACACACTCTTTTGCCCAGAGGAGGGGAATTGTGAACCAGAGAACATGGGTTTAAAGTGACGGGGGGGGGGGGGAATTTAATAGGAACTGGGGGGGGGTCATTTTTTTTAACAAATGGGTGTATGGAACGAGCTGCCGAAGAAGATGGTTGAGGCTTGTACTATTGCAATGTTTAAGAAACATTTAAACAGGTCCATGGATAGGACAGGGTTAGAGGGATATGGGCCAAATGTGGGCAGGTGGCACTAGTGTAGGTGGACATGTTAGTCGGCATGGGCAAATTGGGACGGAGCCTTTTTCCACGCTGTATGACTATGACTCTATAGAGCAAATGAAAAATAAAACTTGACCTTCACCGCTGTAAACAAAGAAGGTATTGAGAGCGAAATCTTTGGTGTTCCCCAAGCATCTTTAAGTCTGCTTTCATTCACATCATTACACTTTGAAATGGTACAACAACAAAAAATCAATGAAGTAGAATGGTTATTCCATTAAAACTTCCAGTGAAAGGTTGCACTAATTTAACCTACATCACCAAAATGAGCAGTTGAGTTGTTAACTTGGAAGAAAGTGACAAAAATGTGCAGTCTGTATAAGGCAAGTAGTACTCAGACCAACCCCTCTAGATGCAGCAACTCTACGAGAATAAAGACAAAAGAGACTGCCTGAACCCAGAACAACATCAGGATTGAACCCGAGTCTCTGGCGCTGTGAGGCAGCAACTCTACCGTCGCGCCAGTGTGTCGCCCAGTGGTAAGGCGGGCAGGTCGGGGGTGAGAAGAATAGAGGTTGGGAGGTGATAAGTTGAATCAGAGGAGAACGGGATGAACAAAGGTGAACAGAGGGAGCAGGAACCTAGGCAGACAGGTGGGTGTTTGTGGGAGAAGAACACCAGGGTGTGGTGTACCTGAAATTGGAAACCTCATGTTCATACCATTGTGGTAAACGACTTAACCGCAATATGTCCTCCTACATTCCTTCCTCTGACTTCACAATTTGCAACTCTTCAATCCTTTTGTTTCACACCTTCTTCTTTAACCTCAGGCCTTTGTTCCAATAATCTCCACATAATCACAACCTCTTTAGACTAAGAGGTATCCTAAGCCGAAACATCACCTTCTATCCGTGTTCTCCGGAGGTGCTGCCTGGCCTGTTAAGTTTGTTTGGGCGGCATGGTGGCGTAGCGGTAGAATTGCTGCCTTACAGCGAATGCAGCACCAGAGACCCAGGTTCGATCCCGACTACGGGTGCTGGCTGTACGGAGTTTGTGCGTTCACCCCGTGACCTGCATGGGTTTTCTCTGAGATCTTCGGTTTCCTCCCACACTCCAAAGACGTACAAGTATATAGGTTAATTGGCTTGGTAAATGTAAAAATTGTCCCAAGTGTGTATAGGATAGTGTTAATGTGTGGGGATTGCTGGTCGGCGTGGACCCGGTGGGCTTGTTTCCGTGCTGTATCTCTAAACTAAACTAAACTAAAGTTACTCCAGCATTTTCTGCCTTTTATGTAAACCAGAACCTGCAGTTCCTTCTTTCTAAACTAGATCAATTTCTGGTACAACACGTAGAGAGTCGCCACGTTCCAGTGCCATCTTGCAACTTCCAAGTCTCTGAAAAGTCCTATGTTTGGCCCCAAAGAGCTATGCAATTTCTTATTTTCTCACGTTAAGGCCCGTGTCCTGGCAGCACTGGATCGATGAAGTTGGGGTCGGCCTGGACCAGCGCGATGCCATCAGCTCCTTCCACCACTGCTCTGTGCAGCAGCCGCAGGCTGTGCTTGATCCGCTCGCCTGGCTGCTGTAGGGCCTCATGCAGCCACCTCCACCAACTTCACCATCCGCGACCAACGTAACGCACCAACCGTCGCCTCCAGCAGCCACCACTCCGCTTCCGTGCACCCAGGTCGCCGTGTCCAGCTTCCCGAACCAATCACGGAGCTTTCCGAGGGCGCAGGGGTGAACTTGTGGAGCGTTCAGAGACTCCGACTTTCCCCTTGATCTTCCATTGCCACCATCAATAGTATTTTACTATAAAAATCCTTGAGTGTATTTCTGGTGATCGCCTTCCAATTGCATGCTCTTTTTGTGAAGTGCCCTTAAATCATGCTCCCAATGTTTCAGCCAAGCTGGGTGAAAGCTGCTCCTCTTCCTTGGTAATGACTAAAGAAGTGGATAACAATGGAGATATCTGCACATGGGGAGACCAGGTGGAGATCTCATCCCGGCGCTCGGCGACTACAGGTTTGGATAGCTGGCTGTATGGTGCCAAGTGAAGCAATTGCCAAAGAATCAGCTATTGGAGAAAGGAGGCTGGCACCATTTACTAGCTCCACAGTATCAGGCATTCAATGGGCTGTGCATCCCACGTGACCAAGGCCACACAACAACCATTGATGTCTCCAGGCCAATACCAAGGCAAAGAATTTACTTCCTTATGGTGACAGACAGCTGGGTTTTCCGGTATGCCGCTACTTGTCATTTCTGTGCTCTTGAATAATAACAGCCTCCTCTTGTCTGCTCCTGGTTGCAGCAGACTGCGTCTTTGGATGTTCTCCACCTGTGCCTCAAAGGATGTGGAAACTTGCTCCGCAGCAGTGCGAGTGCCAGCTGGCTGTGACATGCCCACCACTTCCAGATGGGATGGATGCACTCCCGCGTCCATGTCATCTCAAGGTTGTAAAAGGATTCTCTCATATCCCAGACCTTTTACGTGCTGTCAAGCAAGCATCAGTTTCCATATCAAGTTGCCCTGTTGTGATCTACCATAAGAATGATGTGCAATCACCCTCCGGGAAACTGGCACACAAGTTTCCACATCAACCTTTAATAGCTTGAGCCGAGTGATGCCAGTTATCACTCTACATAAAAGATGCACCCACAATAAAGTGTACACATACCACAGTGCGTCAATATATATTAGGGTATTTAATGGTATTAAGTTCTTGTGAAGTAGGTCGAGAGTGGATTTAAAATTGAATTGAATTGAAAGATACAGGTTGGAAACAGGCCCTTCGGCCCACCGAGTCCACGCCGATCATCAGTCAACCGTTCTCATTAGTTCTATGCTATCCCACATTCTCATCCACTGCCTTCTCACTAGGGACATTTTTCAGAGGCCAATTAACCTGCAAATCTGCACGTCTTTGGATGTGGGAGGAAACCGGAGCAATTGGTAAATTGTCCCTAGTGTGTAGGACATGGAACTACTGTAGGTGATCGATGGTCGGCGCAGATTCGGTGGGCCGAAGAGCCTGTTTCCAGCTGAACTAAACTAAACTAAAGACAGGATATATTAAATGACAGGGTTTAGAGTTTAAAGAAACAGTGTGGAGACAGGCCATTCGGCCCACCGATTCCATGCCGACCATCGATCACCCGTTCACAGTAGTTCTACATTATCCCACTTTCTCATCCACTCCTAACCACTAGGGGCAATTTACAAAGATCAATTAACCCACAAATCCGCACGTCTTTGGCGGGTGGGAGGAATAAGATAAGGTAGAACTAGTGTGAACGGGTGACCAATGGTAGCGCCCGTTGACCCGTTGGGATGAAGGGCCTGTTTTCACGCTGCATCTCCAGACATAAATCTGGTTGTATTTTTGCACTTGTTGCTTTCCATCCACGTTATTGGATGTTCCAGTGTTTTGTTGCAACGCTGGGTTCCAGTGCTGGACTCTATTTGGAGTACAACTTCAGAGTGCAGCCTGACAATTCACAGCTAAGATTGGCCAATAGGTTCTGTGTTCAGTGGAAATCCCAAATGTTGTGCAGTTATGGTAGTTCCACACAAAATTGTGAGCATTTTGCTGCACAATTCAATCCATGATATTTGACATACCATCCGCAATTACATTCAAAACAAAAGATCCGACAGCAAAAGTGACAATAATAAACTCGTCAACCGATAACGAGGGAGCCACCGGAGACGTCAGATGCAAGGAGCAAGGGCCAGTAGGAGGGTGAACGGGGGGTAATGCCTCCAGCGCCTTCAAGGTTGGAAGCAGGAGGCACGCCTAGGACACAAAGGTGGCCGGGAGAGGAGAGGGACGTTGGTTCGCAGGCTGATCCGGTCAAAGAAGACAGAAGGAGATCCGGCAGCAACCTGGGGCTTAACAGAATCGGGAACTGCTCCAGTAGACCAAGCACACGAGCGGACCAGACTTTTGATCTGTGAACATGGCGCCAAAACATGGCAGCGCCCGCATGTGTAAATATCCAAAAATAATTTCATTGCACAGTTGCAAATAAAGCACATTGAACAATTAAATCCCAAGATCCACCACAGATAAGTTTAAATTTGTAGAGAAATTAGTCTTTTGAGTGCAAAGGCTAAAAAATCAATGTTGTTTTAATGCTGGTAAAAATCTGAATGTTAACAATGTCTTGAGTAGTGCTTGTCTTTCAACAGTAACACTGCTTCTAAGGTGTCTAAACACAAAAGAACGACCACAGTGGATGAATGGCGGTGTTGACACCACCTAACAAGCAAGGATTATGCATTTACAGAAGGAGTAATATGATAGGTCAAGTATAAGAGGCTCTTCTCAAGAGCACTTCACCACATAATGAGTGATTGACTCGGGAGTGTGGAGCTGCCATTCTGGGCTGCATTTTGCCGTTGATGCCTGTTTCACAGCGCCAGAGCCTTCTTGATCATGTTCAGCTGCTCTGTTCTCATGTGATGAATAATGGTGGGGAAAAGCTGCTTTTCCGTCTCATTTTTCTTGCTAATTTACAGATCCAAACATTTTCTGTCTGCATTCCCTATTTGCCATTCTCTTTTGTCAATGCACCATTCTCTATTGCCTCCAGGCTGTGAACTAATTCCATCTTCTGTAATTACTGCATGTCTTACACCTGTTTGTATGATATCGGCAGTCTTGCTTCTGTATCGGAGCTGTTTTTACAGGGAAAAGAAACCTGTTTTCCTGTCCAAATAGTAGTTGAAATTTGGTGCAGAATAGATATAATTGAGCTGTTGAACCTTTTTCTGAAATACTCATTGACCTTTTACATTTTACAAAGGCAAGTAAGTGCTACAGCTTCAGACAGTTTGTGTGTCAAACAGCATGCTAAGGAGGGATGCCCTGAGCTTTTGTTCAGCTCGACTGAAACAGTGGCTCTACTCATTTTTGGATCATTAACATCTTGAATACACAATAACATTCAGTAGTGTTTTCTCAACAGCTGTACTTTCACTGTAATCGCAGCTTATTAAATTTAGGTCAAGCATACTCTGAAGATTATCCCAATGAGAGAACTGTTTGAAAAGTTACCTGTTTAAGGAAGCAATTCATTAAAATGTAGTTGTGACAGCTGCAATTCATCGCCTCATCTTTAAGTTGCCCATATTCAAGGTATGGGCCTTTTATAGTCTAACTCTTCAGTCTATAAAACCCAGTTGAATAAACCAGGCCTGTTTTATATTTCAGCTCAGCCACAATCCAATTAGGAGTTGAACAAGGGTCAAATTAAAGAGACTTTATGCTTCATGTTTGCATCATTAGCTTTAGAACATTTTGTGTGTGGGGGAGGATAAGGGGAAGGGATAGACACAAAGCTGTCATCTACCATGTGGTGTGGCAGTGAGCAGAGCGAGAGACACAGCAGGCTAACGAAAATATTTCTTGTATTATGGAGCCGCAGTGCTCTCGATCAGCTGGTATATAGTTGTCTGTAAAATGTCGGGGGGGGTGGGGGGTGGGAAGAATGGTGGGTGGGGAGGTTACAGGTGCAACCTGAGGTTACTTTAGAAGTAACAGCCCAGTTGTATACGTATTCTTTTCTTGTGGCATAATGCTTTGACACAAATCAGTCAGATAGCTTAAAGCCAGAATCCTCCTGAGCACTCATTATATTGGGTATCACTCTAACCAGTTTGCCTTCTGTTAGCTTTCTGCGTTTAGGTGATTTATTTAATTTTAACCAGGATACATTTAAAATTGTACTATTGTTTTGATTTATATTTAAAGTTGAAGTTTGGGTACCGGTAGATATCTATTAATTTTCTAAATGCTTAACAAAAATACTCAAGCTAATCACTTTGTTTGCTTGCACACCATACGCTACCAACATTAATTGCAAACATGAATATTAAATATGAAAAAGACACAAAGTGCTGGTGTACTCAATGGGTTAGGCTGCCTGACCTGCGGAGTTACTCCAGCAATTTGTGTATTTTTTGATAATCTAGCATCTGCAATTCCATGTGTCTACATTACATATAAATTGAGAATCAATTCAATTTTCCACAGCTTCTTTTAAAATACCCTTCTGATCTTGTAAGAATATATTTTAAAAGTAAAAATAAAGTTTTTAACTAAGAAGGCATGTATTTGTCTACTTAAAACACAAAGTGCTGGAGGAACTCAACGGGTCAGGCAGCAGCTGTGGAGGGAATGGAAAGGCGATGTTTTGGGTCGGGACCCTCTTCTTCAGATGTTTTCTTCTATTTTTTTTTGCACAATCACTATTCACAGTAAACCAGCACCCATGCATTTGTAAAGTCAATCAGAGATATTTCCAGTCAAATAGTTTTCCCACATCTGCTGGAGAAGAGTTTAATCTGCAACATAATTATGCCACGGTTATTTACGATGTGGAAAAATTGCTTTTAATTTCTAACCTCACTTCAGAGTTAGTTTAGTTTAGTTTAGTTTAGTTTAGTTTAGAGATACAGCGCAGAAACAGGCCCTTTGGCGCACCATGTCTGCACCGACCAGCAATCCCCGTACTACTACCCTACACACTAGGGACAATTTACAATGTTACCAAGCCAATTAACCTGTACGTCTTTGGAGTGTGGGAGGAAACCAGAGCACTTGGAGCAAACATACGTAGGTTACAGGGAGAACGTACAAACTCCTCACAGACAGTACCCGTAGTCAGGATTAAACCCGGGTCTCTGGCGCTATAAGGCAGCAACTCTACCACTGCGCCACCGTGCTGCCCGAAAACAGACGACCCTCTAGCTTTGCTCAGCTGCCCTCAGCTTATCATTTTATTCAAAGTTTGACTGCTTGTACAATGCTGCACTCTATCACTGCCATAAAGGAAAACTCTTATTGTTACCTCTTCCACTTCTGTATGCTTCCATTTATCCCTTGACTTGCAATAGGACCAGGTAAACTTGCCATAAACAAGGGCAGGGCACAACTTGGTCTGCTGTCAAAGTTATTATGGGAAAAATTAAATGTAGGTGGGGCTTTTTATAGTCATAGAGCTGTACAGCATGAAAACAGGCCTTTGGCCCAACTCGTCCATGCCGACAAGATGTCCCATCTACGCTAGTCCCATTTGCTTGCTTTTCTCCCAAACCCCCCTTTCCTATCAAACTGCCTTTTGAAAATTTATGTAAACCACGACAAACAGAAAAGCCTCACTGACCCATTCTGTTATAGCAGCACAGTGGGGCATGTAAATTTGCTGCCTTACAGCGACAGATACCTGGGGTCGATCCTGACTACAGGTGCTGTATGTACAGAGTTTGTACGTTCTCCCTCTGACCACATGGGTTTTATCCGGGTGTTCCGATTTCCTCCCACATCCCAAAAATGTACAGGTTTGTAGGTTAAATGCTTTGATAAAATTGAAAATTGTCCCTAGCGTGTAGGATAGTGCTACCGTACGGGGTGATCGCTGGTCGGCATGGACTCAGTGGGCCTAAATTCATGTTTTAGTAGAATGATGCCATTTAGTCCATCAAGTCTAATCCGCCATTCAATCACTTCTCCCCACAATGTTTGACACCCTTACCAATCAATGACACCATTACTAATCAAAGGGCCTGTTTCCACGCTGTATCTCTAAAGTCTAAAAGTCTAAAGTAAAGTTTGCTCATCAGAAAATCCTGGCTAATTAGCTAAATACAATTTACTTGTAGCACACCTGGACTAGCTTTCCAAAACCGATCCAAAACTGTTTAATTGTTAACTTTGCCCACTTTGCCAACTTTCTCTTATCTCTTCAATAACATTTCAATCCCAGCCATGAAGATTAAACTGAGCGGCCTGCAGTTGCTGGGCTTTTTTTAATAATAGGTTTTGAATAAGGGTGGTGCATTCACAATTCTCTGGTCCTCAGGCACCACCCCATATCTACTGATGTCTGGTCATTCATTGACCATCTCTCTGCAACCTGGACATTTAACCATTTTTAAGTTCAGCTAACCTGTCCATTATTTTTTAACCTATCCAATATATAAAATCCAATTTATATAAAATTATGAGAGGCATAGATAGGGTAGACAGACAGAATCGTTTTCCCAGGATGGAACATTTAAATACTAGAGGCCATAGCTTTAAGGTGAAAGGTGAGATGTGCAGGGTGAGGTTGTTACACAGAGGTGGTGAGTGCCTGGAACACGCTGCAGGGGGTGATGGTGGAGGCTGATACAATCGTGGCATTTAAGAGACGTTTGGAAAGGCTGATGGATATGCAGGGAATGGAGGGATTTGGGTTATGTGAAGGCAGATACGTGATGGTCTTGACATCATGTTTGGCGCAGACATTGTGTGCTGAAGGGGCTGTTCCTGTGCTGTGTGGTTCCATGTTCTATATCTAAGTTACACCTTCTGTTACTGAGATTCCAGCAGCGTCATCCTCCTTGGCAAAGATCCATATACTCATTTTCTGCCACAGTCGTGCCCTCTGTTCCCTTTGCAAATTCTCCTTTTGGCAACTGATCAGCTCCTTCAGTCTTGCCAAGGAGGGTTCTTCCCAAGAATTGCCAGAAGTTCCCACTAACATTTTTTCAATGTAGAAAAGCATTTCAAAGGATTTCACGGAGGCAAACAAAACTATTTTTGTGTCTTATATCTCTTAATAGAGGTTTTTAAATAATTATAGGGTCAATACAGAGAGAATATTCATATTTGTGGAGATAATCACGATCAGATAGTTCCAGAAAGCAATTAAGGGAATTCAGAAGAAACTTTTTTTACCCCAGGAGAATCAAGAATATGAAATTTGTTCCAACAAGAGTCAGTTGAAGTAAAGAGTTCATTTAAAAAGTTAATTTGAAAAGAAACTGCAGATGCTGGTTTACAAAAAAAGACACAAAATATTGGGAATACCTCAGCGGGGCAGGCAGCATCTGTGGAGAACATGTTCCCAGATGAAGAGTCTCAAGAAGGGTCCCCATCCGAAACGTCACCTATTCATGTTCTAAAAAAAAGCTGCCTGACCCGTTGAGTTAATCCAGCACTCTGTGACTTTGTTTTTTCATTTAAAAAGAAAGTGGACAAACATGCGAAGGAGAAGGGAATCAAAGATTACGTTGATTGACTGAGAGGGGTGATGGGAGGGGGCTGCAGGTGGAGTATACACGTTGCTGTGGACTGTCAAGCTAAATGGCTTGGAGTAAAAGAAGGGTTTCAACCCGAAACGTCACCCATCCTTTTTCACCAGAGATGCTGCCTGACTCGCTGAGTTTAGTTTAGTTTAGTTTAGAGATTCAGCACAGAAACAGGCCCTTTGGCCCACTGAGTCTGTGCCGACCAGCAATCCCCGTAAACTAGCACTATCCTACACACTTGGGACAATTTACCATTTTTACAGAAACCAAAGTAACCCACAAACCTGCGTGTTTTTGGAGTGTGGGAGGAAACCGCAGGACCCAGATGATACAAAGCTGGATGGTAGTGTGAACTGTGAGGAAGATGCTATGAGGTTGCAGGGTGACTTGGACAGGTTGTGTGAGTGGGCGGATGCATGGCAGATGCAGTTTAATGTGGATAAGTGTGAGGTTATCCACTTTGGTGGTAAGAATTGGAAGGCAGAGTATTATCTGAATGGTATCAAGTTAGGAAAAGGGGACGTACAACGTGATCTGGGTGTCCTAGTGCAACAGTCACTGAAAGGAAGCATGCAGGTACAGCAGGCAGTGAAGAAAGCCAATGGAATATTGGCCTTCATAACAAGGGGGCAAAGAGGACCTTCTGCAGTTGTACAGGGCCCTAGTGAGACCGCACCTGGAGTACTGTGTGCAGTTTTGGTCTCCAAATTTGAGGAAGGATATTCTTGCTATTGAGGGCATGCCGCGTAGGTTTACTAGGTTAATTCCCGGAATGGCAGGACTGTCATATGTTGAAAGACTGGAGCGACTAGGCTTGTATACATTGGAATTTAGAAGGATGAGAGGAGATCTTAGTGAAACATATAAGATTATTAAGGGGTTGGACACGTTAGAGGCAGGAAACATGTTCCCAATGTTGGGGGAGTCCAGAACAAGGGGCCACAGTTTAAGAATAAGTTGTGAATCTGTGGAATTCTCTGCCTCAGAAGGCAGTGGAGGCCAATTCTCTGAATGCATTCAAGAGAGAGCTAGATAGAGCTCTTAAGGATAGCCGAGTCAGGGGGTATGGGGAGAAGGCAGGAATGGGGTACTGATTGAGAATGATGATCACATTGAATGGCGGTGCTGGCCCGAAGGGCCGAATGGCCTCCTCCTGCACCTATTGTCTATTGTCTATTGACCCGGGGAAAACCCACATGGTCACAGAAGTCAAGTCAAGTCAAGTCAATTTATTTGTATAGCACATTTAAAAACAACCCACGTTGACCAAAGTGCTGCACATCTGACTAGGAAAAAAAAGAAACATACAGTGGCAGGCAGCCAAACACAACGGCGCGGCCATCTTGAACAAAATGTTAATTCAATCACCCACAGTCCAACAATAAAAGCACTAAACAGGCACCCAAAAATTACCCAACCCCAAAAACCCCCCAAAACACAGTCCAACAATAAAAGCATTAAATAGGCATTCAAATCACACACCCCAAAACCCCCAAAAACACAGTCCAACAATAAAAGCATCAAACAGGCACTCAAACCACCCAACCCCAAAAACACACAAAAAAAGAAACATCCATCAAAGAAACATCCATCACAGTGAGTCTCCTCCAGTCCTCTCTCTCCTCACTGTGATGGAAGGCCACAATGTCTTTCCCTTCTCCCGCTGTCCTCGCCCGCAGCCAGGTTGTTGTGGTTGCAGGCCGCACCGGACGGTCCACAGCGGGCCAAGCCCAAGGCGCGTCGCGTCGCAGCCACTCCCGCAGCCTCCGAAGACGGCCGGCTCCGCCGATGATAAGTCCGATCCGGGGCGGGCGAACACGCTGTCGCTGCCGCTGTTGTTGCACGTCGGGGCGGTCGTGGCTCCCGACATTGAAACCCCCGCCCAGCAGAGAAATATCCCGCGGCCATCCTAGGCCGCGCCGGACGGTGAAATGTCCGCGCCCCAAGCCCCGCGATCCGGGGCGGGCGAACACGCTGCCGCTGCCGGAGCTCCCGATGTCGGCATCCACGCGGCCCGAGCCTAAGGCGAGTCGCAGCCGCACCCGCAGCCTCCGAAGACGGCCGGCTCCGCTGATGGTAAGTCCGATCCGCGGGCTCTGCGAACCAGAGCCCTGGAGGCCGCCAGCTCCAGGAGTTGGGCCGATGGTAGGCCGCAGCAGGAACGGAGACACGGCCCAGAAAACAAAGGTCGGGTCTCCGTTCTGAAGGGACACATATTTACAGTGTTAGTTTCCCCCTCCCCCCACATACACACATAGTACACAAACACAAAAACACCACATCACAACTACAATTAAGACAAAAAAAACAACAAAAACACAAAGACAAATGGACCGCAGGTGAGCGGCAGCTGCTAGGGCAGGAATGTATAATGTAAAATAGAAGGAATGTATAAACTCCATACAGACAGCAGGATCGAACCCGGGTCACTGGCGCTGTAAGGCAACAACTCTTCTGCTGCACTCCAGTTACTCCAGCACTTTGTGTCTATTTAAGCTAAATGGCTTGTTTATTTGCTACAACTGCTGCTGGATCAAAGAGGGAAGTTTTTTAAGGAGAGCTAAGTTAAGAGAAAGTTAAGACAGAGGAGTTAAAGAAGCAAAGAGGGTTTGAGGAAATTCAAAAGTATGTAATCCAGATCACTAGAGCGTTGGAGACAAAGGGGAGAGCAGACAGAGGAACTCATAAAATCATGAGAGGCATAGATAGGGGAGACAGTCAGAATCTTTTCACAGGGGTGGAAATGTCAAACACTAGAGGGCATTACTTTAAGGTGAGGGGGCAAGGTTTAAAGGAGATGTGCGGGGCAGGTTTTTTACACTGAGATTTGTGGGTGCCTGGAACACAGTGGCGTTTAACAGGCTTTTGGATAGGCACATGGATATGCAGGGAATGGAGGGATAGGGATCACGTGCAGGCAGGGAGAGTAGTTTAATGTGGCATGTCCGGCATGGATATTGTGGGCCAAAGGGTCTGTTCCTGTGTTGTACTGTTCTATGTTCTATCTAATGAAGAGTTGAGTGGGGTGATCCGATCAGGGGTGGAGTTACGGTGAATTGGGATGGGATAGAAGAGCAGGAATGATGGGTACAGTGTCCTCTGCAGCACTGAGAAAGTGTGTCATTGACAAGTAGACTTGTTTGAATAAAACATTAACTCTCAACACATGTTGCCAAATCTAACTATTTCCAGCATTCCCTGTTTTTATTTGAGAGAAGCATAAAATTGGGTAGGAGGTAGAGTCTTGAAGCATGAGAAGCTGGTTACAAAGGTGGTAAAATTGGTGCAGCGGATAGAGCTGCTGTCTCACAGCTGCTGCCTCACAGACACCTGGGTCGAACCTGACCTTGCCTTCTGTCTGTGTGGATTTTGCATGTTCTCCCAGTAAGTAAGAATTTAATTGCTCTGTTTGGGACTTATGACAATAAAACACTCTTGCCTCTCGACTCTTGACCGCGTGGGATTTCTCCGGGTGCTCCAGTTTCCTCCCACATCCCAATGACGTACAGACATAGGTTAATTGGCCTCTGTAAATTGCCCCTAGTGTCAGGGAGTGAATGAGAAAGTGGGATAACAAATAACCAGTACGAACAGATGATCAATGGTTGGCGTGGACTTGGTGAGCTGTAGAGCTGTAGACCTGTTTCCATGCTGTATCACTAATCTAACCCTTCTTGATTTTAACATTAAAGCGTAAAAACATTTTAATTGCCATATGTACCGATAACAGAACAATGAATTTCTTACTGCAGCTAACAAGTTAACAGTCCTGAAAAAGTAAAGATATACAGATAAATACATAAGAATAAAAATACAATCAATAAGTAACCATGATACTAGGCAATACCAACAATAATATTAGGCGCTACATTAGAATTCAATTAAAAAATAATTACCTCTCCTCCAAGAAATTAGAGCGCATCCACTCTGTCTTGCCATAAGAAACAGATGATAGCCAATTACTATCCCTACAATCTCCTAATTTTACTGTTCACATCCATATATCCCTTCGTTACCACCTCTTCCACAGCCAACACTGGACAATTGTGGGCTCCACTTTTCTTTAGTCATCGGTGCCGGCTCTGATTTGAATCTTTTCATACCTCTAGTTTCCCTCTCCCCTGCCTCCCAGTCTGAAGAAGCGTCTCGACCCGAAACGTCACCCATTCCTTCTCTCCAGAGATGCTGCCTGGCCCATTGAGTTACTCCAGCATTTTTTGTCTATCTTCAAACTAAACCAAACAACTTTAAAAAAAAATTATGTCAGTATTAACCCTTGGTGAACTGCAATAGTTCTTCACTGTAATTAAAAATACAGCATAATTGGATTTTTATTTAAGAGGCTGTTGCGCTGAAATATAATGTATATTGTATTCTTCGTAACATTCATCTCTTTTCTGCCACTGGAAATTATGCCCCCACAATTATGTTTTCATGGTATCTGTACTTTGAAACTGAAATCCACTAAAGCATTTTCCAATTTCAACAGAAATGCTGTGCAAAGAATCCTAAACAATCCGTCCTCGTAAAACAAGTTGTCTGTATGAACATGATGGAATGTTGTACAATGTGATCGGAAACTGTCCTCACCTCCTTCTTCCACTGGTCCCTTGGATTCAGGATAACTTGCTTCCACTCCAGTTCTGTAGTTTGAGGCCAGTGTTGGATGGGTGGGACTGACAAGGCAGACAGGGGGTTAATGTATGAGATGGTGAGCACCCTCCGCCATTTACACACGGATTCTGCGTTCCTCCAGCGGGTTGATTGAAAGATCTCAGAAACATCCTGAATGCTTCTCCCCTTTCAGTAGGCACAGGCAAGAGATTTTCAGCAGTCAAAGGTTTCAAAGATCTTTTATTGTCAAGTGTACCAATTAAGGTACAGTGATATTCATATTACTATACAGCCATACTAAAAAAAAGCAACAAGACACACAACTATATAAAAGTTAACATAAACATCCACCACAGCGGATTCCCCACATTCTCCCCACATTCTTCACTGTGATGGAAGGCTCGAAGCTCCTGCGGCTTGGAGCTCCTGAAGTCGGTCTCTAACCAGAGACCGCGAACTCCACGATGTTAAAGTCCGCAGGCTCCCGTGGTTGGAGCTCCCGAAGTCGGTCTCCAGCAGAGGCCTCCAGCTCCTCGATGTTAGGCCACAGTGCGGACGGAGATACGATACAGAAAAAAAATCGCATCTCCTTCGAGGTAAGAGATTAAAAAAAAGTTTCCCCCAACCCCACCCCCCACATAAAACAAGCTAAAGAACACTAAAACATACATTTTAACATATACTATAAAACAACAGAGAAGGAAGGGTCAGACAGACTGTTAGCGAGGCAACTCCACTGTTGGGGAGTTTGTATTTTTCTAGGTTTGAGAACTTGATTTTTTTTCCTTTTCCACCTGGTAATCTCTTCCCAGGACGGAGCTTGGAGTAGAATATTCATTTTGGGAAAATGATGTCAAGCATGTGAACATTGTCAAGAGTCAAGAGTGTTTTATTGTCAGATGTCCCAAAATGGAACAATGAAATTCTTACTTGCAGCAACAGAACAGATCTGTAAGCATAGTACTCTGTAAAAACCCATAATAAACAACAAAAGAAAGTTCAGTATATATATAATTTTTTAACAAATAAACAAACAATAGTAATGCAGAGACAAAAATAATGTCTCCAAGTTTATGTAGTTTGGAGTTTATTTGGAGATTGTAATGTTTAATATCATTGATAGTTGTAGGGAAGCAGCTGCTCCTGAACCTGGACGTTACAGTTTTCAGGTTCCTAAACCTTCTCAATGGTAGAGCACATTCAGTGGAATTAAGACATCAATGCTGAAAACAATGGCTTGTAAAGGACATTGATATTGGTTCACCAAACATGAAGATTCATTATAGACATTTATTTTCAGGTTCTTTTGTATATATTTTACACCTACATTATTCACCATGGAATAGTTTAGAGACGCAGCATGGAAACAGGTCCTTGGTCTCACCGAGTCCTTGCCAACCATTCAGGATTGTTCCCATTTTCTTGTCCACTGGATTAGATCATATTCAATGTTATTCAACTAAAGAGGGCATAGAAAGAGGTTTACAAACGTATTGCCAGGGCTGGAAAATTGTAGCTGAGGAGAGATTTAGTTTTGTTTAAAGATAAACACATACTGCATTAGTCACTCAGCGGGTCAGTCGGCATCCTGGGAGATAATGGATAGGAGACGTTTTGGGTGTGATCCTTCTAGTTTAGAGATACACCAGGAATGGCCCACTGAGTCAGTGCTCGATTCCCCATTCACACTTGTTCTACATTTTCCCATTTTCTCAGCAAATTAACCTACAAATCCGCATGTCTGCGATGTGGCAGGAAACTGGAGCATCCAGTGAAAACAGGGAGAACATGCAAACTCCACACAGACAGCACTTGAAGTCAAGATCGAACCCGGGTCTCTGGCGCTTTGAGGCAGCGGCTCTACCAGCTGCACCACTGCGCCATCCTAACAGAAGAAATAAATATGTTTGAATGGTTGATTAACTGAGCAAAAATAAAATACCTTGTTTAAACAAAACGAGGCTGTATAGTCAAATTGAGTTAAAGGTGGAAATAGGTCTACGATCCTTATAATCTTGCTTTACGTTTTAAGTGGGGTTCATTTGGGAATTTTATTCAATAGCTTGTTGGTTAAAAGAATTGACTGTGAACCAACACCTTCTCTTTGTGTTGATGTCGTGTTGTTTTTGAATGTCCATTGCAGTCTGAAAAGCGAGAACTTTAATTTTCTTTCCCGTGATTCCCAGTAGAAAGTTGGAAAAGCCTTGAAGGGCAATAGGAGGCACAATGTCACAAACATTTTGCTGCTCAGTAGTTTGATGTACTCATTTGCTGATACGAAAGGACGAGAATCAGAAATTGGATTTGTGTTCTTAGCTTCTTGCAGACTTGCAGGCATATGAACCCAGCCGATAGGTCATTAACCCTAGAGAAAACAGCTTGCGTTAATATGCTCTAATCCTGTATAATTAGTCAAATTACTGCACGCCGACCAGCTTGTCATGAGTTGTCAGGTTGGCGTGCACACTGTGGTGCCTAGCTCCCCTCGGAAATGCCACTGGGTGGGGAAGCCACTTGGCTTTAACAATGGTGATCTGAAGTAGGGGGAGAAAAGAAATTAGCCAAAATCTTTAAACTGTTAAAAGATGAATGTTGAAACACGTTTGGGCAATTAGGATTTCTCAAAACAGGAACCACAAAACTCTGTTCCCCGCCATCTCGAACAAAACTCGGTTTAGGATTAATAACAATAAAAAGATTTAAACTATATAATTACAAGAGGATAAAATACAAATTATCTAATAGACTCAAATAAGATTATCAGCTGCCAACGTGTCCTTCCATGGGAGCTGCTTCCACACAAAAGGGCGTGATTAGCATAAATTTACAAGAGCCCTTGTTCCTACAGCACGGGAGAGAATGTGTATTACGTTTGCATTAGTACAGAATTGCTTGTTGTGCTTTTGGCAATGACAGATAAGTCAGTGTAATTCCATATTATGGTGGAAATGATGCTCCAAATTGTGAATGCATCCTGAAGGTGTCACTGGCAATAATCTTCAAAGCCGACACTGGGAAACAGGGCTGTATGTTTTGTGGATGATATACTGCCAATGACAGGAAGAATTATATGACTGAAGACAAATCTGTAACATGTTATTAAGCAATTTCACGTGAATAACAGGATAAAAGGATAATGGATGAGGGTGTCATTATTACCTTCACGTAGTGGGAAAGCAAAGCAAAGGTAGAGAGACAAGATTAATTGGGGGATGGTGCAGCGTTCATTGCTCACCAGTCCTTTGTGCTGCAAATGGGAGTTTTCCTGAGATTCCAGTCCTTTAAGTGCTCAGAGCCACATTTAACACACTTGGCAGAATGAGTTGAAAACTGACACGGCGTGCTTCGGTTGCCTCACAGCACAAACCCGCTAAGTCTCTAAGCATGCCTATCACATGCCGCATACACTAAAGAACAAAATATGAAGGCAACTAGCAAAACTTCCTCACTGCAGCTGTTGTTTTACAAGATTTCCGATCAGCCTCCCTCACCCCCCCCCCCCTCCCCCCCCCCCCCCACCGCAGAATATATGAATTTAGAAGATGGTATTGAAACAATCAAGGGTCTCTGTCGGCTACATCCTGTGAGTCGGTGGGTGCAGGACAAGGGGCTATCATTAGGACGGTGGGTCAAACGGAGGGAGATGATGAGGAATTTGGCCTGTCAGAGGGTTGTATCGTCTGAATTCCCTATTTCAGAGCTGTGGATGTTGTGTCATTGAGCATGTTGAATTGTGAGAAAGATAGACTTTTGGATGGTCGACACAAAATGCTGGAGTCAGGCAGCATCTCAGGAGAGAAGGAATGGGTGATGTTTCGGGTCGAGACCTTCTTCAAACTGATGTCAGGGGAGGGGGCGGGACAAGGATAGGATGTAGTCCTATTTTTTCCTAGACTTTTGGAAAACGGGATTCGAGGTTACGGCAATTGGGAAGGAAAATGGAGGTGCAGCTAAGGAAAGACTCAAAATGCTGGAGTAACTCAGCAGGTCAGGCAGCATCTCTGGAGAAAAGGAATAAGTGACGCTTCGGGACAAGACCCTTCTTCATTCTGAGAGTCAAGGGTCAGGTCTTATCGGATGACAGGCTAACTGGACCATAATGCCTGCTCCACCTCCTTCCATGTTTAGCTTTAGGTTTATTATTGTCATGACTACCGAGGTACAGTGAAAAGCTTTGTTCTGATTTCCAATCAGATCAGATATAACATACATAAACACAATTGAGTGAAACTCAAGTGCAATATGTAGAGCAAAGGGGAAGATACAGAGTGCAGAATATAATTCTTAGGATTGTAGTGCAAGACTACAAAATAGTGTAACATTTAAAAATCATGATTTTCAAAATACACTCGGTCTTATGTTGTAATTTTGCACAACGATGCAACTCCAAAGCTGTGGTTGTACGCACACGGCAATTTCAACAGCGCATGGAAAATAGATGATATGTTAAATTAATTCTGACAATCCCCACCCACAATCATCTCCATCCATTTTATCACTAGACAAACTGATGACCTTGCTAAATATCTTTTAAAATATACATTTTTCTAATATTTGATATTATTTGTTTGTTTTTAAATCAGTTATTTCTCTGACTGCAAAGTTTGTACTTCATTCCTGGTTAGTGTGCCATTTAAGCATCACAGCTGGTAGAATTGCAGCCTTGCAACGCCAGGTACCCGGGTTTGATCCTGATTATGGGTGCTTGTCTGTTTGGAGTTTGTGCATTCTCCTCGTGACCTTTGTGGGCTTTCTCCAGGATCTCCGGTTTCCTCCCCTCTCCAAAGACGTACAGGTTTGTACGTTAATTGGCATGGCATAATTGTAAATTGTCCCAAGTAGGATAGTGTTAGTGTGCGGAATCCCTGATCGGCGTGGTCTTGGTGGGCCGAAGGGTCTGTTTCCGTGCGGTATCTGAACAGAACTAAACTAAAGCAGCTACCTCTCAGCACTAGAGACCCGGGTTGAATCCTGACCTCGGGTGCTGTCTGTGTGGAGTTTGCATGTTCTCCAGCGTGGGTTTCCCCCAGGTGCTCCGGTTTCATCCCTCATCCCAAAGACATGCAGGTTTGTAGGTTAATTGGATTCTGTAAATTGCCCCTAGTAGGGAATGCATGCGATGGTGGGATAACACAGAACTAGTGTGAATGGGTGATCGAAGGTTGGTGTGGACTTGGTGGGCCAAAGGGCCTGATTAAATGCTGTATTTTGTAAACTATAAAACTCAGAACTCTCTAAACCATTTAAATTTTATGAAGTATTTTCTGTCAGGGTAATTTTAAGTACAAAACATAGTTAAAAGTAGTCATTCTGGTAGGTACAAATTCTAATGTATTTCTTCTTTGGACTGATGTAATATCAGCACGCTAACTTTGAATATACTGAGAGTCTGTGTTACAATCATATGACACAAATTTATTTGAGTATGAATTGAATTGATTGTAGTTTTACATCACAGACTGTATCAGTATTGAATTATAAAACTATATTGCAAATTCTTTCAAGGAAATCAGGAAACTATATTAAATATTTATATCTGTGCCTAATATAATAAGATAGATTGTATAATGTAAAATTGTGGTAATCTAACACTGTATATTTCCTCGAGCATTAGCACTTGACCTACTTTAACCAATGACTTTGGTCTGAAATTATCACAGACAACCAATCAATGGTTGAGGAAAATGTTCAACCTATTTATAACAACCATTATATTTCCCTATTTCACCCCTTTTTCCACTTTAGGTTTAGGTTTATTATCATCACATGTACCGAGGTACAAATAAAAGCTTTGTTCTGCATGCTATCCAAACAGATCAAATATACTATACATGAATATAATTAAGTCAAATTCAACGAGACAAAGTCCAAGTGTAGAAACAAAGAACTGCAGATGCTGGTTTATACCAAAGATAGACACAAGTGCTGGAGTAATTCAGAGGGTCAGGCAGCATCTCTGGAGTAAAAGGATGGGTGATGTTTTGGGTTGGGACCGTTCTTCAGAATGACCCAAAATGTCACCCAGTCTTTTTCTTCAGCGAGTTGTGTAGGAAAATAACTGCAGATGCTGGTACAAATTGAAGGTATCACAAAATGCTGGAGTAACTCAGCAGGTCAGGCAGCATCTAGGAGAGAAGGAATGGGTGTCGAGACCCTTCTTCAGACTGATGTCAGGGGGGCGGGACAAAGAAAGGATATAGATGGAGACAGGAAGACAGTGGGAGAACTGGGAAGAGGGAGGGGAAGAGAGGGGCAGAGGAACTATCTAAAGTTGGAGAAGTCAATGTTCAAACCGCTGGGCTGCAAGCTGCCCAAGCAAAATATGCGGTGCTGTTCCTCCTCACTATGGCACTGGAGGAGGCCCATGACAGAAAGGTCAGACTGGGAGTGGGAGGGGGAGTTGAAGTGCTCAGCCACCGGGAGATCAGGTTGGTTAAGGCGGACTGAGCGAAGGTGTTGAGCAAAACGATCGCCGAACCTGCGTTTGGTCTCGCCGATGTAGAGAAGGCCTGCATTTGGTCTCACTGATGTAGAGAAGTGCAAATGCAGGCTCGGCGATCGTTTCGCTCAACACCTTCGCCTTGCCCAGTGATGATGGCCCAGTTCTGAAATGAAACAATGAAGAAATTTGATTTTTTTACATATTATATATATGGTTACTGTGATTCTTCAGACAAGAGTCTGCCTTCTCATTTGTGGCCAAGTTAAATGACAATGTGGCGAAAAGAAACTCTGATTATATGGCATCTTATATTTCTTTATCTTATGCCAATTGGCATCTTTATTGATAGCAGTAACTGTTGCAATTGGGTAACATTTGTCCACTGTAAGGTCACACAAACAGCATTGTGGGAAATGACCATATTTATGATTTGAATATGTCATTATAATTTTTACAACATAAGATGATTTAGCTAAGAAATATTTATTTCACGAAATGCTGGAGTAACTCAGCAGGTCAGGCAGCATCTCAGGAGGGAAGGAATGGGTGATGTCGAGACCCTTCTTCAGACTTAGAAATAGCTAAGAAATATGTTCTTACATTGTCCAATGATAAGTCCAGCAGAAATAACCACCGTTGCCAACTTCGTTTGCCATCGATCTATAGGACGTTGTAAAAAGGTGAAGATCTGAATTAAAATGACAAATCTAATAATAAGAATATATGTTACATACTGTTTAGGATGGTAGAAAAATAATATTGCTTTGTAGCTACACCCCTGAGCAGTGTGTTCCGTGATGGTCTTCCAAAAGCATACATTAGATTTTGTTACATTCCCTGTGATGGATCGTTGCTAGTTTTCAGGACAAAAAATCAAGTAGAATTAAGTGCATTAGTTTAACTGTTGAATGACTATTGGTACAATATCAATGCTGCATTGTTTCCAAGTGTTTTAGTGCAGAACTGAAAGGAATACAAACCTTTAGCTTAATCTGTAAAATAAAATAATGTGTTTAGCTTCTATCCGAGGCAAACACCAACACCGAAAATGCATTTTGAGAGCTGAATCTACGGTCATCAAGGAATAGATTGTAATGAGTTCAAATAGTTTAAGTAACTTTAGCTGTAGAAAATACCTGTGTGTAATGGAATGAAAATGAGATTAATATTTTAAAGCTAGGCTAAAGGTTGACGTGTGAAAAATTGAGTTAGTTCGCAAAAAAGAAATTTGTTTCACCGAGTAAAAATTGAGGTCAGTAGGCCAGAACTCGCCTTGCTCTTTAGATGAATGAAATGAATCAAACAACATAGCTACAAGGAAGCGCGCTGATGTATAATTTAATGATAAAGTTGCATTCATTGTCCTGGAGATGTTTGTAATATGGTCAGTGTGGCCTTTCATAATGACTGTAATGTAAGTATAATATATGCCCTACTTTTAAGTGATTTCTGAATCTGGTAGCTGTGTTTCTAAATGTTTTGAATGGTTCTGGCCTTATTGCTAGTAGTCCTTTTTTGATTTACATTAATGCCATGTGTTTTTGGTTATATTAAACAGCATGAAACTCATCTGCTAGTAGTATCTTTTAATTACTGTGTGCAAATTTCATCTGTAATTGAAACAAAAAGCTTTTCAGCCATCTTCCCAAACCATCTTGACAAGCTGAAACCTGAATGTTATTTTCTGGTGCTGCGATTAGATTGAGGCTGAAGTCTCCAGCTGGCAGGCCTGTCTATGACTGGAGGCTGCCTGTCCCCAGTGCTTGTCATTTGCTGACATGCCTGACAGGACAAGGAGAGCTGTCCCAGACACATTCATTAGATGGCATTTTCTACAGCTGGTCTAAAATGAGGGCTGCACTTCATCATGGTAACTACGGACTAACTCTGCCTGGCCCCTTGTTGGTTTTAACTAAAGCCATGTTGTTTTAACAATTTCGGCTTTGCAATATTTTAAAAATCCTTTGACATGTTTTCCTTATATTCCCCTGAAGCTCATGTCTTATACCCTGCGTTGACATTGATTCTAAATCCAAGCTGCTGCTGCGGTTGAGACTATTGTGACGGGATATCGAGTATTTTATTCATTCATGAGATGGTGGAGTTTACCTTTCACCTTATTGTTGACTGCCATTTCTTTAGTTCATGGTCTCTATGACAACTGTTTAAATTGGGATGAGTAACTGTCATCTAGGGTATTACTGAGAGAAAAGTGTTAGTGAGCATAAAGTCCCATAGATAGAGCATTTCAACATAATCCAATTTTAATTGAGCTCAAGAGACTTTGATGTGTTGCGTAAGGTCAGGAAGGAGCTATTCCAGAGAGAAATTAACCCAGCCTTGCTAGGCTTCCATACTACTGACTGTCACCATTTTAAATGAGCATTAGCATCAGCCGTAACTTTCCCCTGCGGAACATCTCACTTCACTCTGCCTCCTACCATATGCGAAGGGCGGTGGGGAGGGGGTGGGGGACTTTCATCTTTTTTTAACACCTCCTTGATTAAGTTTGAAAAGCATGAAGCTGACCTGAGATGCCGAGGAAACCGTCGATTGGACACTTCTTTGCAAGTAAGGGTGGGAAAATCGAGAATGGAAAAAAGGATTATTTTCACTTGTCAGTTAGAATCCACTTGATTTTTTTTTCTTCAAAGGCAAACTGCTTTTAACCTGTATCATCGTAACAATTAAGTCTTTTTGGGTACCAAATAACATTAAAATCCGCAGCCATTTGTTTCTCTTTTAAAAAGGCCCAACGTTTAGAATTGAAAGGCAGCAACAATCTGTTTAAATGCCAAATTGTGTCTTTTTAATTCTGGTTGGTCTTTTGAAAGAAGAAATAAGCCCCTTTGATCTATTTCAATACATCACTAAATCCTCTGTGCTGTTCTCAGAATAAGTTCTCTTAACTGGAAAAATGGAGAGTAAACTTTCATAGGTTCCTTCATTAACCCTTTGAGAATGTTGGTATTATTTCTAATTAATTTCTCCAAAGACTTTAATAAGCAGAAGGATTGACCAAGTGTTCTGCATATGTAATGCCCATTTCTTTGCATTTAGTATTGATTGCAATATTTTAACAGTGAATATTGGAGTCAAGAGTGCTTAACTGTCATCTATACAACCAACAGAACAATGAAATTCATACTTGCAGCAGCTTAACAGATCCACAAATGCAATACACACAGATAATATATATATATTTTTTTTAAATCAATAAAATAATACACAGAATACTGGTGCAAAAACCAAAGTCCTTGGAGCAATCAAAGGCGCTCAACATTAGTTCATAGTTGCTGAGGTTCGTGGTGCAGTGTTCAAGAGCCTGATAGTTGCTGGGAAGAAGTTGCTCATGAACCTGGAGGTCACGGTTTTCAGGCTCCTGTATCTTCTTCCCGATGGTAGGAATAAATCTGGACAAAAATTGTGTCACTTCACACAAGAGAATTAGAGCTCTCTGCCAAAATAACAGTGCACCATCCTGCCTCCAACATGCACCGGCCATTGTGAAAAATACCAATTCAATTGTACCAAAAAATTTGAAAGGATTAGTTTAATTTATTTTAATTTCTTTATATATTCATGTCACTTCAATATTTTGGGAAGATGAGGGGCCTGTTGACATTGTTATGCATCCAATATATGTTGTTTATTTCACAAATGTAAACTTAGACAAAGGAATATTCTCACATTTGCATCTTGTGCTCTGTGAATCTATAATATGAAAGTGATTTCATATTTCAGGTCCTTGCTTACACAGAGGGTTTACATGGAAAATGGATGTTCAGCGAAATACGGGCTGTTTTTTCAAGACGGCATCTCCTCCAGAACACAGCGCTGGAAGTTTTCATGGCCAACAGAAGTATGTACCGCTACAAGTTTAGTTTCCTGATGTAGACTCATTTAGATTGGTGGCGCAGCTGGTTGAGCTGCTGCCCCACAGTGCCAGAGACCAGGCTTCAGTCCTGACCTCAGGCGCTGCATGTGTGGAGTTTTCACGTTGTCCCTGGTGGGTTTCCTCTGGGTGGGTTTCCTTCCACATCACAAAGACCTCTATGGCCTCTATGATCTGTAGGGAGTGGATGCGAAAGTGGGATAACATAGAACTAATGTGAACGGGTGATGATGGTCATCGTGGATGTGATGGCCTGACTGGCCTGTTTCAATGCTGTATCTTTAAACTAAACTAATGTAAATGCATGCTTATGTTGTGTCTTTCAATTGAAACATAATTTTCATAAAAACATAATTTTTTTTCTTTTTCTCCGCAGCATCTGTTATGTTTAATTTCCCTGACCAAGCTACAGTGAAGAAGGCTGTTTATAGTTTACCTCGTGTTGGAGTTGGCACCAGTTATGGTTTGCCACAGGCCAGGTATTGAATATGGACCTTCATTTCTTCGTTATCCGGTTGTTGATCTCAAATGCAGTATTCCTAAAGGTTTTTTTTAAAACTCAGCAAATGATGATATAAGACATACCTGTAACAAAACATTGACTATTTTTCATCAGTAGTTACTTGCTTACTTAAGTAGCCTGCTTATATTAGCAACATTATTTAAACTTGAAAAAATATTATCTCTCGCATATTTTGCTGTATGCAAGTATATTTCATTAGCCAGTGGGTGGTGAATCAGTGGAATTCATTGCCACAGATGGTGGTGGAGGCCGTCATTAAGTATTTTTAAAGTGGAGTTTGATAGGTTCTTGATTGTAAAGGGTGTGAAAGGTTATGGGGAGAAGGCAGGAGAATGGGGTTGAGAGGAAAAAATAGATTAGCCACAATCGAATGGGGGAGCAGGCTCGACAGGCCAGATGCCCTACCTGCTCCTACGACTTATTTAACTGATAGGAATAATTTTGTATATTTTAATGAAACGAATAGCTTGAACTTCATAGTCATACATCATGGAAGCGGGCCCTTCAGCACCACTTGTACACACTGACCTACATGAGCCCCACCTGCCTGGTTTTGGCCCATACCCCTCTAAACCTGTCCTATCCATGTACCTGTCAAAATATTTCTTAAACACTGCAATAGTACATGCCTCAACTACTTCCTCTGGCTGCTTGTTCCATGTACCCACCACCCTTTGTATGAAAAAGTTAGTCCTCAGGTTCCTATTAAATCCATCCCCCCTCACCTTAAATCAGTGTCCTCTGGTTCTCAATTTCCCCTACTCTGGGCAAGAGACTGTGCGTTTTGCCGATCTTTTCCAAGTGCACACTGTAGAACAAGTACATTGGTTCCTTTCATTAATCTCTTATTTTGGTACCTTCAGTAGATCTATCTATCTATCTATCTATCTATCTATCTATCTATCTATCTATCTATCTATCTATCTATCTATCTATCTATCTATCTATCTATCTATCTATCTATCTATCTATCTATCTATCTATCTATCTATCTATCTATCTATCTATCTATCTATCTATCTATCTATCTATCTATCTATCTATCTATCTATCTATCTATCTATCTATCTATCTATCTATCTATCTATCTATCTATCTATCTATCTATCTATCTATCTATCTATCTATCTATCTATCTATCTATCTATCTATCTATCTATCTATCTATCTATCTATCTATCTATCTATCTATCTATCTATCTATCTATCTATCTATCTATCTATCTATCTATCTATCTATCTATCTATCTATCTATCTATCTATCTATCTATCTATCTATCTATCTATCTATCTATCTATCTATCTATCTATCTATCTATCTATCTATCTATCTATCTATCTATCTATCTATCTATCTATCTATCTATCTATCTATCTATCTATCTATCTATCTATCTATCTATCTATCTATCTATCTATCTATCTATCTATCTATCTATCTATCTATCTATCTATCTATCTATCTATCTATCTATCTATCTATCTATCTATCTATCTATCTATCTATCTATCTATCTATCTATCTATCTATCTATCTATCTATCTATCTATCTATCTATCTATCTATCTATCTATCTATCTATCTATCTATCTATCTATCTATCTATCTATCTATCTATCTATCTATCTATCTATCTATCTATCTATCTATCTATCTATCTATCTATCTATCTATCTATCTATCTATCTATCTATCTATCTATCTATCTATCTATCTATCTATCTATCTATCTATCTATCTATCTATCTATCTATCTATCTATCTATCTATCTATCTATCTATCTATCTATCTATCTATCTATCTATCTATCTATCTATCTATCTATCTATCTATCTATCTATCTATCTATCTATCTATCTATCTATCTATCTATCTATCTATCTATCTATCTATCTATCTATCTATCTATCTATCTATCTATCTATCTATCTATCTATCTATCTATCTATCTATCTATCTATCTATCTATCTATCTATCTATCTATCTATCTATCTATCTATCTATCTATCTATCTATCTATCTATCTATCTATCTATCTATCTATCTATCTATCTATCTATCTATCTATCTATCTATCTATCTATCTATCTATCTATCTATCTATCTATCTATCTATCTATCTATCTATCTATCTATCTATCTATCTATCTATCTATCTATCTATCTATCTATCTATCTATCTATCTATCTATCTATCTATCTATCTATCTATCTATCTATCTATCTATCTATCTATCTATCTATCTATCTATCTATCTATCTCTCTATCTATCTATCTATTTATCTATCTATCTATCTATCTATATCTATCCATCCATCCATCCATCCATCCATCCATCTATCTATCTCTCTAAAACTATCTCTCTCTCTCTAAAACTCTCTCTCTCTAAAACTCTCTCTCTCTCTCTCTAAAACTCTCTCTAAAACTCCCTCTCTCTCTCTAAAACTCTCTCTCTAAAACTATCTCTCTCTAAAACTCTCTCCCTAAATTCGCTTTCTAACCCATTTCCTGAAAGTCCTCAGCGTATGACGTCACAATCGGCCACGTTCAACTTCATTTGCTCCTCACACGCCAAAACAAGATGGCCACCGGCAGCGCCACCGCCTACCCGGCCTCAGTCGTTCCCTCGCTCCCTCTCGCCCTGCCCCGGCCCCGGGGGAGACTCGCATGTCGGCAGTCAGCGATGAACGCACGGGCATGGCTCCACGGAGGGGAATGGGCGTGGCGGCCGAGTGGGTGGAGGGGAGGGCAGGTGGGGGGAGGAGAGAGTACGGGTGGGGGGAGGGGGTCAGGGAGAGTGGGGGGTGGGGGAGGAGGGGGTGGGGGAAAGAGAATGGGGTGGGGGGGAAGGGGGACAGTGGGGGGCAGGAGAGAGTGGGGGTGGGGAGGAGGGGAGATTGGGGGTGGGAGGAGGGGAGGGAGATGGGGGGAATAGGGGTGAGATGGGGGGAATGGGGGTGGAGGCAGGGCTGGGGGTGGGGGCAGGGGAGGGGCAAGTTGGGTGGGCTAGGGGGATGGAGTGGGTCAGTGGGGGGAGGAGGGGCATAAGGGGGATTGAGTGCGGGGGGGAGAATTGAGGGTGCTACACCAATACAGGAGAGACTTTGGGCCCAGGGCTCACCCTCTCAGTCACACCCTCTCCCCTTCCCTGCACCCCCTCTACGAGGAATGGACCCATCGGGTCCACTTGGTCTAGTAGATAATATAATTCACATAAGCTGATGGTATGTAATATCATATCTTCACAGATAATCCATTATTACATAGGATGATAGTATGTTATCTAGCACGGTGATCTGGTGATAGCATCACAGTTATTCGTGGCACAGGTACTGGGTGTTGGCTTACTCAGTATGGGGCGAGTTTTCTGGCGAGGCTGGACTTGTTAGAGAGGCACTCCATGTTTTACCCTCTTCTGGGCACACCGCCCCCTCTGTCTCCTGTAGCTGGGGTACGGTGTTGGCTGCACTGCTCCCGGTCTCCCGGAGCTGGGGCCCATTGGCCTCTGCACTGCTCCCGGTCTCCTGCAGCTGGGGCCCATTGGCCGCTGCACTGCTCCCGGTCTCCTGCAGCTGGGGCCCATTGGCCGCTGCACTGCTCCCGGTCTCCTGCAGCTGGGGCCCATTGGCCGCTGCACTGCTCCCGGTCTCCTGGAGCTGGGGAACAACAGGCGTGTCCTTCCTCTTTCCATTCTCCTCCCCCGTTTTCTTCCTCTGCCTCCGTCGTCGGGTCCTCAATGTCGCCTCATCCTCCGAATAGGAGAGGTTGTATTTGGAGTATAATTTTTTTAAAAATATATATCAAAAAGTACTTTATTCCAGTAATAAATATTTACAAAACATTTTCTTTTCAAAAACTCCATCCGACATTCCCGGAGGTTATACATTCAATACAGATATTCATTGCCAGATTTACACAGAATCCCTTCCCTTATTTGGAGGGGCGTCTCCACCACACCCTGGCCCCCATGTCCAGCAGCGAAAGGACCCTAGACTGTGGTCCTCCCCCACAGAGCCTTGGCGTTGGCTGCACCAAGCTTCAGTGCGTCCCTCAGCACGTACTCCTGCAGTCTGCAGCGGGCCAGTCGGCAACATTCCCCGACGGACAGCTCGTTCCGCTGGGAGGTCAACAAAGCTCGGGCAGACCAAAGAGCATCTTTCACTGAGTTGATGACCTTCCAGCAGCACTCGATGTCAGTCTCTGAATGCGTCCCAGGGAACAGTCCGTAGATCTGGAGTAGAGCAGCACAGTGGTGCAGCAGTAGAGTCACTGCCTTCTGGCGCTAGAGACCCAGGTTTGATCCTGACTACAGGTCGTTAAGGACAAGTTGGGTCGAAGGGCCTGTTTCTGCGCTGTATAACTCTACGACTTTTTTCAAGTAGAATGATATGAAAAGCTTTGATTGTTGCCAGACAACATCTCTGGCACAGAAAGTGATTTTTTACAAATCATTCAGATTGTGAGTATTGTAGGAGATTTTTAAAAGATGATTCAGACTTATTCTGTGTATTTTTTGCTCTGTCCCTGAATTAAAATCTTCCTTCCCTCTCTTTCCAACTTTGAAGCCAAATTCAACATTAATTCAATAACTTAACCGATATTTCAGTGTTAATCAGTATCTGGTTGGTTAAGGAAATACAATTACTTGCCCTGTTTACTTAACATTCAGAAGCTTCCAAAAGGATATTGCACCTTTTAGAGAGGACAGAAATAACTTCTACTGCATATGGCTATATGGAAAGGAAATTGCAAGGAATTAATTGGGCAGCACAGTAGCGCAGCAGTTGAGGTGCAGCCTTACAGCACCAGGGACCCGGGTTCGATCCTGACCACTGGTCCTGTCTGCACGGAGTTTGTACATTCTCCCGGTGACCGTGTGGGTTTCATCCAGGTGCTCCGGTTTCCTGCCACATTCCAAAGACATACAGGTTTGCAGGTTAATTGGCTTCGGTAAAAATTGTAAATTGTGTGTAGGATAGTGCTAGTGTGTGGGATGATTGCTGGTCGGCACCAACACGATGGGAAGAAGAGCCTGTTTCCATACTGTGTCTCTAAACTAATCTATTTATGGAAATTAGTCCTGCTATCATCAGCAGAACAAGCTAATCACAGCAGAGGGAAAACCAGAGATGTGACCACAAAGCTGAAGCTATATATTTCAGAATTTATATTTAGAAACAAATTTTGTCGTGTTTCTTTATAAAAATTATGTTGCTGTAGAGTATTTAAGTTTAGATCAGATGAGCATGAATGGATATTTATTATTGTAGACTATGTAGTACAGTCTACCCTCGTTATTATGGACCTCTTTATAACAGATTTTGATATAGCAGCCAAAATCTGTTGTAACCGAGGTGTCCGTTCGTATTGGGAACAAAGGACCATGTTTGTTGTTTCATGGATTGACCGGCAGGTGGTTGGAGCAAATCTTGTCTCAGTCTGTGTTTACTTTTCTCATTTATTGTGTGTCTTGTTTTGTGTATGTTTATTGACTGTTTTTCCAACACTGTACATATTTACCCCTCCTCACTCAGTTATAACAGACAATCGGTTATAACGGGCACCATTCCTCCCCTCTATGGTCTGTTATAACAAAGTTATACATCTTTTTAATGTAGCTACAGTAGATTAAACAACATATAGAGTCATACACAGAAACAGGCCTTTCAGCCCAACTTGCCCATGCCGACCAAGATGACCAATCAAACTAGTTCCAATTGCCCGCATTTGGTCGATATCCCTATAAACCTTTCCTATCCATGTACCTATTCAAATGTCTTTTAATTATTGTTATAGTATCTGCTTCAACTACCTCCCTTTGGCAGCTTGACCATAATCCCACCACCCTCTGCGTGAAAATGTTGTCCCACAGGTTCCTATTAAATCTTTCCCCTCTTACCTTACACCTATGTCCTCTGGTTCTTGATTCCTCTACTCTGAGTAAAAAACTGTGCATCTGTGAAAGAGGTGAGATACTTGCTGACGATGGCTTAGCTACAAGATGTAGCTTATTGACTTTTTCCTTTCATTACCTCTCCAGTACTACACTGCATAATACACAGGGTAGGTGCAGTTCACACCTTGATAAAGCCTGATAAACAAGAACTGCTTGAGGAATGTTTAACCGCAATATCTATACACTGAAGCCTGCAGAATAGCAACATATTTCCTCTGCACAATAATTCTGAAATGTACAAATCGAATAGAAAATTATGATCTTAAAAGTGGGAAGGTGAATGTTGAAACAAATTTGCACGTTATGCACTCAGGTAAATGAAGTGCTATTTCCTTTCATTGTCAACGGAAGCCCATTGAGAATATTATTGCGCAAAATAGATGTTCTCATTTTGTTTTCACTTGGCTGACCATTGATAATTTTGATAGAACATAGAACAGTACAGCACAGGAACAGGCCTTTTGGCCCACAATGTCCCCACTGAATATGATGCCAAGATAAATTAATCTCCTCTTTCTGCATGTAATCCATACCCCTCAATTCCCTGCATATCCATGTGCCTATCTAAAATCCTCTGAAATGGCACTATCGCATCTGCCTCCTCCACCACCCCCAGCAGCGCGTTCCAGCCACCCACGTCTTTCTGTGTAAAAAACATTCCATTTGCATCTCCTTTAAACTTTGCCCCTCTCACCTTAAAGCCCTCTTGTCTTTGGCAGTTCAACCATGCGAAAATGTTTCTGATTGTCTACTTTAACTAAGCCTGTCATAATTTGATATACTTCTGTACACTTTACATTTCTTCTCATTTTCACCACACCGGTATAGTGGCGCAGTGGTAGAGTTGCTCCCTCACAGCACCAGGCACACAGGTTCGATCCTGACTATGGGTTCTATCTGTACGGAGTAAGTACGTTCTCCCCATGATCGCATGGGTTTTCCCTGGGTGTTCGGTTTCCTCCCACACTCCAAATACATACAGGTTTGTAGGTTAATTGGCTTCCATAAAAATTGTAAATTGTCCCCAGTGTGTAGGATAGTAGGATAGCTAGTGTATGGAAATCACTGGTCGGCATGGACCCGGTGAACCAAAGGGCCTGCTTCCGTGCTGTGTCTCTAAACTAAATCTCTAAACCATCTAAAGATATTTGGGAATATTATAAAGAAAAATACACATTGTTATGTTTTACTTGGCTGACCATTCATAATTTTAATATGACTGCAACCCATTTTATTTCCCATAATAGCTGGTTATTGTGTGTAAGTTGTTGCTTCAATGATTCACCATGCACATCCAGCCTGAAAACCAAAAAAATGCCAACCTGAATGAATTGCCTATATTTAGAATGACAGTTCAGACACCATCAATTATTATTCCCTAACTTTTACCATTTTACCCAAAATTCAAACTATGCACCTTTATTTCAATGTTTTTATTTATTACTGCACAGTGATTCTACTGTTTAACCTTCTGCTACGACATCATATACAGTTGATCGGTTAAAACACAATGCACGCAAAACGTGTTTCCCAAAATCATCACCCTTTGGTATTCATAAAGCCATAACCTAACAACTCCATGGTGATTGATAATTATGGCGTATGAGAGGCATCGATAGAGTTGACAGGAAGAACCTTTTTCCCAGGATTGAAACGTCAAATACTGGAGGGCATAAAACCTATGGTGAGAGGGGCAAAGTTTAAAGGAGACGTATGGGGCAAGTTTTTCGCACAGAGGTTAGTGAGTACCTGGAATGCGCTGCTGGGGGTGGTGGTGGAGGCAGATACGATAGTGGCATTTAATAGACTTTTGGATAGGCACATGGATATGAAGGGAATGGAGGGATATGGATCATGTGCAGGCAGATAAGAATTGGTCTTGGCGCAATGTTCGGCGCAGATATTATGGGCCGAAGAGCCTGTTCCTGTGCTGTAATAATAATAATAATATATTCCTTTATTCGCCCCACACCGGGGAAATTTACAGTGTACTGTTCTATAACATATAACATATAACATATAACAACTACAGCATGGAAACAGGCCTGTCCGGCCCTACCAGTCCACGCCGACCATTCTCCCTGACCTAGTCTCATCTACCTGCACTCAGACCATAACCCTCCAATCCCCTCCTATCCATATACCTATCCAATTTACTCTTAAATAATAAAATCGAGCCAGCCTCCACCACTTCCACCGGAAGCCCATTCCATACAGCCACAACCCTCTGAGTAAAGATGTTCCCCCTCATGTTACCCCTAAACCTTTGTCCCTCAATTCTGAAGCTATGTCCCCTTGTTGGAATCTTCCCCACTCTCAAAGGGAAAAGCCTACCCACGTCAACTCTGTCCGTCCCTCTCAAAATTTTAAAAACCTCTATCAAGTCCCCCCTCAACCTTCTACGCTCCAAAGAATAAAGACCCAACCTGTTCAACCTCTCTCTGTAGCCTAAGTGCTGAAACCCAGGCAACATTCTAGTAAATCTCCTCTGTACCCTCTCCATTTTGTCGACATCCTTCCTATAATTTGGCGACCAGAACTGTACACCATACTCCAGACGCCATAATTATCAATCACCAATGCCCTGTACAATTTTAACATTACATCCCAACTTCTATACTCGATGCTCTGATTTATAAAGGCAAGCATACCAAACGCCTTCTTCACCACCCTATCCACATGAGATTCCACCTTCAGGGAACAATGCACAGTTATTCCCAGATCCCTCTGTTCCACTGCATTCCTCAATTCCCTACCATTTACCCTGTACGTCCTATTTTGATTTGTCCTACCAAAATGCAGCACCTCACACTTATCAGCATTAAACTCCATCTGCCATCTTTCAGCCCACCCTTCCAAAAGGCCCAAGTCTCTCTGTAGACTTTGAAAATCTACCTCACTATCAACTACTCCACCTATCTTAGTATCATCTGCATATTTACTAATCCAATTTGCCACACCATCATCCAGATCATTAATGTAAATGACAAACAACAGTGGACCCAACACAGATCCTTGGGGCACTCCACTAGCCACTATGTTATATCTGTCTATATTCTAGACCATCAAAATAATTTTAGGTCACTCCCTCTCCCATAAGACAATGTCAATGGTCTTTTGCAAGTAATTGGAATAAACTTGGACTAATTTAAAAATAAGTTTCTTCAAGTAGGTTTGCTTTTCATAAACAGGTTTAGAATATTACGATCAGTATTCATTTAAAATGCATTACTTAAAGACGAGGCAACTACAAGAGCTTCTGTAGATTTTCATTAGTTTCACTGCCGGTTCAGGTCTAATGATTAATCCAATTTACAATGATGAACTTGCTATTGATGTCAAAGAGTTCTGACATTTTAACGATTGCTTCACTATGTCGGTGCAATATAGCATTAAAAATATTTGCTATTTAATTGTCATGATCAAGGACTTAGATACATTCCAAAAACGGGTCTATCCAGTCAGGTGACAGAATAAGCCTGAAGGTTTAAAGAACATAAAAAACATAATAAATAAGAGCATGAGGAGACCATGTACTCCCTTGAGCCTGCTCTACCTTCCAATAACATTCTGGCTGATCTGATCTGGGCTTCAGTTCATTCCCTTCCCCCACCCCATTCCAATCCTGACCCCTATAACTCTTTGTGTAAGAAGGGACTGCAGATGCTGGTTTAAATCGAAGATAGACATAAAAAGCTGGAGTAACTCAGCAGGACAGGCAACATCTCTGGAGAGAAGGAATTCCTTCCCTCCAGAGATGCTGCCTGTCCCACTGAGCTACTCCAGCTTTTTGTGTCTATCTTCCCTATAATTCTTTATTCAGTTTGGTTTAGAGATATAGCATGGAAACAGGCTCTTTGATCCGCAGAACCCATGCCGACCATCAATCACCCGTTCACACTAGTTCGCTGTTATCCCACTTTCTTGCTCAATCCCTACACACTGGGGGCAATTTACGAGGCCAATTAATCTACAAACCCGCATGTCTTTGGGATGTGGGAAGAAACCGGAGCACCCGGAGGAAACCCATGCGGCACCCGAGGTCAGGATCAAACCCGGGTCTTTGGTGGTGTGAGGCAGTAGCTGTGCCACTGTGCTACCCTCCATAATCCTTCTAACCTTCTCAGCCTTAAATGTATTCAATTACTCAACCTCCACATTTTGCTGGTAATCAGGGTCCTGACATTTTGTGTTTGTTAACAAAACCAATATTGATTAAAATCAAATATTTGAAGCACCAAGAAATTACACATCCTGAAGATGAGGAGGCAAAGTTTAAAAGAAATGTGCAGGGTAACCTTTTTACACAGAGGGTGGTGGGTGCCTGGAATGTGCTGCCATGGGAGGCAGTGGAGGCAGATACGATAGTGGCATTTACCTCTCCACTTACCCATCCATTTGGGAATGAAGGGATATGGATCACATGCAGAAAGATAAGAGTTCTTAGCATCATGTTCGGCACAGACATCGTGGCCAAAGCGCCTGTTCTTGTGCTGTACTGTTCTACATTCTATTTTACCTGAGCTATTTGACTGTCGAGATATAAACTAGTCACTCCAGCATCACAAATAGATAGGAAGGTGTAGAAGGCTTTTGACACACTGACCTTTATCAGTCAGGGAATTGCGCACAGCAGTTGGATGTTATGATACACCTGTACAAGATGTTGGTGAAGCTGCATTTGGAGTACTGTATTCCGTTTTAGTCACCCTTGCTGTAGAAATGATGCCATTAAGCTGGAAAGAGTGCAGAGATTTATAAGAATGTTGCCAAAATCTCGAGAGCCTGAGCTACAGGGAGAGGTTGGGCAGGCAAGGACTTATGACTATAAGACATAGGAGCAGAATTAGGCCATTTGGCCCAACGGATCTGCTCCGCCATTCGATCATGGCTGATATATTTTACCCTCTCAACCCCATTCTCCTGCCTTCTCCCCATAACCTTTGACACGCTTTATTCCTTAGAGCGCAGGACATTGAGGGGTGATCTTAAAGAGGTGTATAAAATCATGAGGGGAATAGATAGGGTGAATGTACAAAGTCTTTTACCGAGGGTAAAGGGCCTGTCCCACTTAGGCGATTTTAAGGCGACTGCCGGCGACTAGGCTGTCGCCGAACGTTCACCGGAGTGTCGCGGGCATGATCGTGAGGAGTCTTCAATGAATCTTACCGGATCTCGGCGCGTCGCGGAAAAATGTACCTGCTAGAAATTTATCTGCGACAGCTGGCTTGTCGCCAGGTATCGTAGCTTATTGCGGGCGCTGTCGCATGCTTTCCCCAAGTTTGCTAGGTTGTCGCAGATGCATTTAGAAGCACGTAATATTAATTGAAAAAAAGGCATTTGAAGATACCAGAAGATAGTTTTGTTTAACCAATTTATTTACCGTCAGGACATTTGACAGGTAGATTGGAGTTTGACGATCAGGTAAGCGTCGGAATATCGCAATGTTTTCGAAAACGGTGTAATCTCTTAGCCAGGTGCTAGTTTCACAAAAAAAGTAACTTGTATTGACCTGACTCGGCATTGTCGTGGTCATTGTCGTAGGGTAAAAGAAATTTCGGCGATCTGCTATGACTTTGACAGTCGCCGGCAGTCGCCTTAAAAATCACGTAACTGGGACAGGCCCTTTAGGAAATCAAGAAATCAATGGCATGGGTTTAAGGTAAAAGGGGAAAGATTTAATAGGAACCTGAGGAGCAAATTTTTCACACAGAGGGTGGTGGGTGTTTGGAACGAGCTGCCAGAGGGGGTAGTTGAGGCAGGTACAATAACAACATTTAAATGACACATGAACAGGTACATGGACAGGAAAGGTTTACCGGGATATGGGTCAAATGTGGGCAAATGGGACTAAATTAGATGGGGCATCTTGGTCAGCAGGGACTGATTAGGGTGAAGGGCCTGTTTCCATGCTGTATGGCATGGCATTAATAACGATGTTATTTAATTACGCTAATTCATCTTGAAAATAGGTTTCTTTCACTGTCCTAGATAACTTGTTACACCACACTGACTTTCAGCTCGCTTTCTACAGAATAATCAAGTGTAAAGCTCATGAGAATGAAATTCAATCAAGATTTGAGCCTCTGATGTCAGACAATTATTTTTCAAATACTAATTCTCGTGAATTCTCCTAAATTTGTTTAAGACATGGATTTTCTTAAGAAATCAACTGTTTGGCAGATAATATATTTTGAATCCGACGAAATGTTATTATTTAAAAATGAATAAAGAATCCATTGTCAAATATCCTCTTAAGGCTTATGAATTAGTTCATTGAACAGATTAGCCAACTTTCAATACATTCCAGGATTATTTTTCAGCCCTTTTTGCACTGACTATTATTTTGTAATAATCACATTATCCACCATAAATTCAAACATTTGACTAAAATGGGATTTCTCAGTTCAAGGGTTAACTTCACCATTAGATAACTCTGCTGATTTAAATTGTAAAAACAAAGATGTAAATAAATCAAGTGTGTTTAATTGTCAAATTAAATTGCCCCCAGTTTGTAGGGAATAGATGAGAAAGTGGGATAACATAGACCTAGTGTGAACAGGCGATCTATTGTCAGGTGTGGACTCGTTGGGCCAAAGGGCCTGTTTCCATGCTGTATCTTTCGGTCAGTCACTATGTATCAGCAATAGAATAATGAAATTCTTACGTGCAGCTTTGCAGGCCCTTTAATGTAATAACACACAAATAAGCATATAATAACCAATAATACAATAAACAAATAATCGGCAATATTAGGTAACCAGGCCATAATAGTAAAAAAGAAGTCCATAAAGCAACAAAAGACAGTTCTTTTTGTTGTTAATTATGGTGTTTACACACTACTATGTTTACATATCTGTTGTGCTGCTGCAAATAAGAATGTCATTGTTCCATTTCGGGACATATGATAATGAAACGCTCTTAACACTGGGGAAAAAGCCGGAACGAGGTGCTACTGTTGGATGATCAGCCATGATCATATTGAATGGTGGTGCTGGCTCGAAAGGCCGAATGGCCTACTCCTGCACCTATTTTCTATGTTAACCTTTGAAGGCTGGTTGTCAAATAAGGGGCAAGAACAAAGTGCTTTCGTGCTACAAACAAGAAGTCTGCAAATTACATTAAAATGGTTTTGAACGTTTTTGCTCCTAAATGTGGATGAAATCATATGTGTCTGTTGAATAACAACCTTTTTTGGGAATTAACAGGAGAATATCATTGGCCAGCCCTCGTCAGCTTTTTAAATCCTCCAACATGACACAACGTTGGCAAAGACGGGAGATTTCAAACTTTGAATACTTGATGTTCCTCAACACCGTGGCAGGTATGTTACAGACACAGACTACTCTTCAGAGAGCAGATACAAGGAACCGCAGGCACTGGTTAACAAAAAAAAGACACAAACACTGGAGTAACTCAGTGGGTCAGTAGGTGACCTTTTTGGGTCACAACTTTTCTTCAGCCTGGGTTGTTGTTGGTTAGTTACCTAAAATTGGATAATTCAATGTTATAGAATTAAACTGCACAGAAACAGGCCCTTCAGCTCAACTTGCCCGCACCAGCCAACATGTCCCATGTACTCTACTCCTACCTGCCTGTGTTTGGCCCATATCTCTCTAAACGTGTCCTATCCGTAGACCTGTCTAAATACGGGAATGGGAAGGGGAGTTAAAGTGGTTAGCAACCGGGAGATCCAGCAGGCCTTGGCGGACTGAGCGCGTGCTCGGTGAAACAGCATTTTTTTTTACATGTTTATAAATCTAGGTTTGTCTTGATAGTCCACATTTATCCAGCCAAAGTCTGCTACAGAGCCATGATGGATACTGAGGCTATCCCATTAAATTTTTATCAGGAGACACATAAGCTGCCACTGTGACTGTAGATCCATTTATTGTTACTAAGGTTATCCTGCAGTCTCACTGTGCCAGTTCTTTGTTGACAGCTTTGTCTAAAAGTGAAGCTTTATTAGAGTGTACAAGCCATTTTCAGAGTGTGCCTGGAAATAATAACGAGAAAATGAAATTTTAGTGCTTTGTCACTCAAGAGCACGGCAGCTAGACAGTAGTTCAAGAATGGCACAGCATTCTGCTCAGTGCAACATCTTGACTCGTGGCAGATTAATAGAAAGCAACATAAATATACATGAAAATAGGGAGATTTTGTTTTGTACCAGAAGGTAAAACAAAGGCACAACATGCTGTGTGTTTCCATACAATGCATGCATTTTCCACTATTTTATTTTCTGATCGGTGTGTGATTGAAGTTTACACTGAATAATTATGTATAGGTTTGGTTGCAGCATGCACTGTGCTTATTATTGCTATCTAATTAGATGTAACTTGATCTGCTTACATGGAAAAAAATCATAAAAATTTCTTTCCTAATGAACTGGAGATGACAAAATGTCTGTTTAATGTTGGGATGCAGACAAGCTGAGGAATAACAACTATAAACGTGTTATACTCCAGTACATTAAAGATATGGCGGATGTTCAATGTTTTTTCAGTACCAGATACCTACCTTATTTCAGAGTTAAAATAAAAATTAGTTCTTAAGATTTGAGATGAACAAATGTAAGTTTAATTGCACACGTGGATCAGTGTTAATTATTTTCTTGGTTTGAAGCTGTTTTTTATGTATACATACATATGAAGCTCCTATTTGAAGCTGTTTTTTATGTGAAGCTCCTATTTATATGAAGCTCCTATTTGAAGCTGTTTGAAGCTGTTTTTTATGTATACATACATATGAAGCTCCTATTTTATCCTTTTAATAGAGTAATGCAGCACCGAAACAGGCCCTTCGGCCCAACATGCTCATGCTGACCAAGGTGCCCTGTCTACACTAGCCCCACCTGCCAGTGTTTGGCCCACATCCCTATAAACCTTTCCTATCCATGCACCTGTCCAAGTGTCTTTTAAATGTTATAGTACCAGACTCAACTACCTCCTCTGGCAGGTCTTTTCATATACCTTCTGTGTGAAAATGTTGCTCCTCAGGATACTATTAAACCTTTCCCTTCTCCGCTTAAACCTATGCCCTCTATTTTTTGATTCCCCTACCCTGGGGAAATGACTCTGCATTTACCCAATCTATTCTCCGAATGATTTTTAACACCTCTATAAGATTACTCCTCAGTCTCCTGAGCTCCAACGAACAAAGTCCTAGCCTGCCCAACCTCACCCTGTAGCTCAGGCCCTGAAGTCCAGGCAATATCCTCGTAAATCTTCTCTGTACTCTTATTTGGTTAATAGTGAGGTAAGAATTAAAGGAACCCATTGGCCAGATTTTGTGACAAAAGCCATCAGCATTTGCGGTCAATGCACTGTGAAAGTGGCTTTGAGCAAATAGCTTGGTTACTGATATTAAACCTAATGATGATGTTGGTGATTCAGCACACTTTCACTGAAATCATGGCACTACTTTGCAGCCTTCCCCACAACAAATAAGGTGGGAAATGAATTTACTAAAACCTTAATTACTTATAAACCAATCTTACTGTAATAAACAATGCACCACAGAAAACGTCACTGCCTGGCTTGGGAGCAGATCTGCCCAAGACCGCATGACATTGCAAAGTCGTAGATGTAGCCCAATCCATCACACAGACCAGATTTCCCACCATTGACTCCATTTACATTTTATAAAGGTAGTTCTGATATAACGCATGTCTTCTTAAAGAACATTGGATATAATTTAAATGATGAATTAGGAAATACTATTTGTATTACATGGGCCAAATTGGTTGAAACACGATTTTGATCAGGAACTAGAAAACTACTTAAAAGTTATTTTGCAAACAGATATGCAGAAAAAAAGGCTGTCTTGGAAAAAAACAGTCTATAACGTTTTCATGTTAACTCCCTGCAGTAGGCTCTGAGAAACCTAGGCTACTAATTTCATTGTGGGCAGTCATTGAAATTGACATGCGATCATTTTCATTGACATTTCCATTAAATAATGTAACGTACAGCCTTTAGTATTTTTAATTAAAGCTATTAAAAATACTTTTATTTTTGTAAATCCTGTAGGGAAAAAAATGTGTTATTGCTTCTATTCCTTTTATAACCTTTATACAAAGATAAAATCTAAAACTATTCTAGTTCACAGCACCAGAGACCCGGTTTGATCCTGACCACGGGTGCTGTCTGTGTAGTGTTTGCACATTCTTCCTGTGACCGCGTAGGTTTTCTTCGGGTACTCCGGTTTCCTCCCACATCCCAAAGACTTGTGGGTTTGTAGGTTAATTGGCTTCTGTAAACTGCCCCTAGTGTGCAGGGAGTGGATGCGAAAGTGGGATAACATAGAACTTGTGTGAATGGGTTGGCATGGATTGGCTGGCATGGATTCAATGGGCAGAAGAGCCTGTTTCTATGCTGTCTTTCTGAAACTAAAAATTAAACCATTCCTGAAAAATGTATTGCAGCTTTTGTTTTTCCAATGTCTTGGCACTTTTGTTGCAAATCAATGCTCTGTGATACATTTCAGAACCTTTATGCATTTGATCCAGAATCCACCTGAAGCAGAAAAATTCTGGAAAAATTTGGATATGTATTATGTTTCTGTCAGTATGCAGTTATATGTCAATATACTACATGCTACCAGTCCTAAAGGTGAGGAAAATATTTTCCATAATCATGTAGGACCCCAAGTAAGGATATTGGTGCAGTATTACAAATTTCCCATGTTTTCACTGAATACAGATAATTCCCAGTGTGAGTGCCATGTCTACACAAACAATGATCAGTGGAACCACCAGCTCTTGCCTTCTATAGCTGTGCTTCAGAGAAACCTGTAGCAGAGCGTTTAAATAAATGTTCTTGCAATGACTAACCAAAGGAAGTAGCATGTGATGCGAAGAAGGGCCCTGACCCGAAAAGTCACCTGACCCACTGAGTTACGCCAGCTCTTTGTGTATTTTTTGTAAATCAGCATCTGCTATTGCTTCTGTCTCTATTTTACTGCTGCACTGTGAAATCTCCTCAAGGTATGCCTACTTTGAAGAAGTTCTCCTTTGTCCGATGGGAGTTCTGTGACACCCTCTCTCACAATACAATACAATACAATACAATATATCTTTATTGTCATTGTACCCAGGAGTACAACGAGATTGGGAATGCGCCTCCCATACGATGCACTAATTTAGGTAATTTAGACAGCAGCAACCCAACGAAACGAACAGTTGTAACAGTTTTGGACAGGGTAAAGTGCAAGTTGATCTATGCGTTGTGGCCATCCGGCTCAGCAGGACCGGTTCATAGCAGCTATGGCCCTGGGGATGAAGCTGTTCCTGAGTCTGGAGGTGCGGGCATAGAAGGCCTTGTATCGTCTGCCCGATGGAAGGAGTTCGAACAGACTGTTGCAGGGGTGTGAAGAGTCTTTGTGGATGCTGGTGGCTTTTCTGAGGCATCGTGTGTTGTAGATGCCCTCCAAGTCTGGTAGCTGTGTTCCGATGGCCCTCTGAGCTCTATGGACTACCCGCTGTAGAGCTTTCCTTTCTGCCTCCGTGCAGCTGAGGTACCACACAGGGATTCCATGCGTTAGGATGCTCTCTATGGTGCAGCGGTAGAAGGTCTTCAGCAGCTGTTGGGGTAGACCAGACTTTTTCAGTGTTCTTAAGTAGAACAGTCTTTGTTGTGCCTTCTTGACCAGCGCAGCTACTGCTCTCCTGCATGTTCTGTCCAGGACTCACTACCACAGCCACGTGTAGAGTCTGAAGGAGGATTCCGGCCCGAAACATCATCCATCCATGTTCTCCAGAGATGAGGGTCAGAACATGATTGAAGAGCAGGAGAGGAGCAGAAAATCAGTGCCTGAACTGCTGGGTTACTCCAGCACTTCGTGCCAACCTTTGTAGTTTATCATGGTTTCGCTCATGAGTATATCCCCATGAATTCAATAGATTTCTGCCATCCTAATGTCTTACTGAGTAGTTTTTGCATTATTAAGGAAACATTTGTTACTGTTTTCAGCACTCATTTTTGCTTAACAAAATATCAATCCATGTATCAGCTTTGTAATGCAAGTTTTTAAAGGTATTCATGCAGAGGTCATGAAGAACGATCCCGGCCTGAAATGTCATATATTGCTGTCTGACCCGCTGAGTTACTCCAGCACTTTGTGTCCTTTCATGCAAAAGTCATGTTTTCAAATGTATGTTACATATTTGAAGCAAAACATACTTGACGAACAATTCTCTCTTCCTTGCTAGGACGGACGTACAATGATTTAAACCAGTACCCGGTGTTTCCATGGGTTATTACGAATTATGAGTCTGAGGAGCTGGATCTGACCCTACCAGGCAACTTCCGGGACCTATCGAAGGTATCTTTCAACAGTAGTGGTGCCTTGTTAACATTCCTCCATTGGGAAGGCAGTGGTTCTAGGTTACTGTCTCGGCTTAGCCAAGCCATAAGGATCTCATTAAATAGGTCCAAAACGCTCATACTATTGAAAATATTTTCCATGATTAATTTCAACATATCGGTGGCAAATATGAGTTTTATAACAATCCTACTCATAAAACACGTGTATAAAATCATGAGGGGAATAGAGAGGGTGAATGCACAGACTCATTTACCCAGCTTATAGGGAACCAAAAACAAGAGGTTATAGGTTTAAGGTAAGAGGGACAGATTTAATATGAACCTGAGGGGCAACATTTTCACTCGTAGGGTGAAGGGTATATGGAATGAGCTGCCGGAGGAGGTACTATAAAAGTACTATGAGGCAGGTACTATAAAAGTATTTAAAAGACATTTGGACAGGTACATGGATTGGTAAGATTTAGCGGGATATGGGCCAAATGCGAGCAAATTGGACAAGCTTAGATTGGGCATCTTGAATGGCATGGACGCGTGGGGCTGAAGGACCTGTTTCCGTGCTGTATTCTATAAAAGCAAATCTCCATGGAGATGAGTGAAGCGAGAAGAGTAGAAATGTGAAGGGCTGTAAACTGGGAGGAACGTAGGGCAACCATTAATGCGGGTGGAGTACAGGCAAGGTTCCAATGGTACATGCAGCAGCCTTGGGAGGGGGCTGGGTGCGGGGGAACATACTGTAATGGATTGGGTCAGGTAGGCTAGGACTAAGCTGTGATCAAATTGAGGATGAGTCAGAAGTTGGGAGCCTGCCCTATTCATTAGGGAGCCATATCTTTTGTATCTGTATGGATTGCATGCAAAACAAAGCTGTGACAATAATAATCATGAAGCTAAACTTTTATTGGAATTAAAATAGGTTGATTGCTGTATTAAATATAAAGATAATATTGTTTTAAATCCCACAGGTTTCACAACATCCAGCATGGTGCAACTCTGTCTGAGAGAACTGCAGATGCTGGTTTATACCGAATATAGACACAAAATGCTGGAGTAACTCAGCGGATCAGGCAGCATCTCTGGAGAAAGGGAATAGGTGACGTTTCAGGTCTGACGAAGGGTTTCGAGCTGAAACGGCACCTATTCCTTTTCCCCAGAGATGCTGCCTTACCACTGAGTTACTCCAGCATTTTGTGTCTATCTGAGGTACAACTCTGTTGAACGTTGTAAATAACACTGCACGGTGGCGCAGCAATAGAGTTGCTGCCTTACAGCCCTTGCGGCACCGGAGTCTCGGGTTTGATCCTGACTATGGGTGCTGTCTGTATGGAGTTTGTACGTTCTCCCCGTGACCGCATCGGTTTTCTCTGAGATTTTCGGTTTCCTCCCACACTCCGAAGACGTACAGGTTTGTAGGTTAATTGGCTTGGTATAAGTGTAAATTGTCCCTAGTGTGTAGGGTAACATTAATGTATGGGGATCGCTGGTCGATGCAGACTCGGTGGGCTGAAGGGCCTGTTTCCGCGCTGTATCTCTAAACTAAACTAACATTTCTACCATTTGCAAATAAAAGGTGCTGCACCTTTCACTGAGTGAGCAAAATGAAACGGGGGGAAATTATGTTGGCATTGGGATGAATCACATTAGGAAATGTCTGATCCGACTTTCTGGTCCACAAAGGTTTGTCTTGTTAAGGCCAGAAAACAAATGGTTTTTTCTATTTCAGTTTCTAGGCACGAGTCTCTCAACATCAGGCTAATAAAATTAATAACGATAGATGGTGGCTGTGTTAATAAGAAATCAGCTAAACATAAATTAATCAGTAACTTAATGACTTCAAAGTCCAGACAGAAGACATTGATTGTATTTTGAGCTTTAGGTCTCAGTATTGGTGTACACATCATATGTGGACATTTGAATGGCAAGTTGCGACCAGCACAGTCTTGCTGCTGGTGATGCTGCACCTGCAGTAAGTGCCCACAAAGTCCCCAAGCTTTGTATAAACTATATCAATACTCCAGAAGACAGTCTGCTCCCATATTATGCAGTGAAGCGGCAAAAGAAACCCCTCCTATTGAAAATAAATTAATCAAAGAGGACGTTAGACTTTAGAGATACAGCGCGGAAACAGGCCCTTCGGCACACCAAGTCCACACTGCCCAGCGATCACCCCGTACACTAGCACTATCCTACACACTAGGGACAATTTACAATTTTTACAGAAGCCAATCAATCTACAAACCTGCACGTTTTTGGGATAAGGGAGGAAACCGGAGTACCCAGAGAAAACCCACGTGGTCACCAGGAGAACGTACAAACTCTGTACAGACAGCACCAATAGTCAGGATCGAACCCGGGTCTCTGGCGCTGTAAGGCAGCAACTCTACCGCTGCGCCACCGTGTACACCCCAAACGAAGGTTATGCTCTGGATTAGCATTGAATTTCGATGAAAACTACCTAATAGTGAAAGTCCTGGATAGAGCAGATGTGGAGAGGATGTTTCCAGTAGTGGGACAACTTCAAAATAAAAGGACCTACCTTCAGAATGGAGATGAGGATAAATTTCTTTAGCGAGATGGTGGTGAATCTGTGGAATTCAGTGCCACAGATGGCAGTGGATACCAAGTCAATGGGTATTTTTAAAGCGGAGATTGATATTAGTCATTAGTAAAAGCATCAAAGGTTACGCGGAGAAGGCAGAAGAATGGGCTGAGAGGAGAAATAGAGAAGCCATGATTGAATAGTGGAGCAGACTCGATTGATCGAATGGCCTAATTCTGCTCCTATATCTTATGATCTCATGGTATGAGACACAAATTAATTCTTCAATAGACTAGTCTACAGCAAAAGGTTCACTCACCAAAATGCCTGGTGCTTTGGAAAATGGCCTACTATGCAATGGCCTGAAAATGTATATTCAATGTCAAAGAATCTGAAACCAACTTTTGTCACGTGTTCTTTTGCTCCAGAGACGCTGCCTGACCCACTGAATTACTCAAGCATTTTGTCTTTGCTACAATCCAGTATCTGCAGTTCCTTCCTACACAAAGAATGGAAGGTCTGACTGGGAAACAGTCATGAGTAGAAGCACAGAATTGCCATAGCATAGGAGTAGGCCATTGTCCACATTGGCTTTCACATGTTTCATTTCACTTCTCTTTCACCGTCAATCTGCAGATGTTCCTCCCTCAATTAACAATTCAATCCCTTTTTCAAGGTGACAATTGAATTTTTGAAAACTGAGTCACAGATCACGCTAGCAGAGGTATGCATAGTTCTGCATCACCTGATTATCAGTAATAGGGTGGTCACCACTTGTTAAGACTTGACACAACATTTTCAGGCTATTTGTCATAGAGAGTCATAGTCATATAGCACGGAAACAGGCCCGTCAGCTAAACTCATCCATGCCAATCAAATTGCTCCATTTTAGCTAATCCCATTTGCCCAAGTTTGGCCATCTTCCCACCCTGCTTCCTTCAAAGACTCCATCCCCTACTCCCAATTCCTCCATCTACGCTGCATCTGTGCCCAAGATGAGGTGTTCCATACTAGGACATCCGAGATGTTCTCATTCTTTAGCGAACGAGTGTTCCCCTCTCCCATCATAGATGAGGCCCTCACTCGTGTCTCCTCGGCACCCCGCAGCTCCGCCCTTGCTCCCCCTCCCCCTAGTCGCAACGAAGACAGAGTCCCCCGAGTCCTTCCACCCCATCAGCCGTCGCATACAACACATAATCTTCCGAAATTTCTGCCACGTCCAATGGGATCCCACCACTAGCCACATTTTCCCACCTCCACCCCTTTCCGCCTTCCGCAGAGACCGTTCCCTCCGACACTCCCTGGTTAACTCATCCCTTTCCACCCGAACCACCCCTCCATCAGGTACCTTCCCCTGCAACCGCGGAAGATGCAACACGTCGCTATACCTCCTCCCTCGACTCTGACCAGGGACCCCGACAGCCCTTTCAGGTTAGGCACAGGTTCACTTGCACCTCCTCCAACCTCATCTACTGTATCCATTGTTCAAGATCTGGACTCTTATGCATCAGCGAGACCAAACACAGACTTCGTCTCGCGGAACACCTTTGCTCAGCCCACCTGAACCTACTTGATCTCCCGGTTGCTGGACACTTTAATTCTCCTTCCCATTCCGACACAGACCTTTCTATCCTAGGTCACCTCCATTGACAGAGTGAGGCTAAACGCAAATTGGAGGAACTGCATCTCATATTTCACTTGGGCAGCTTACAGCCCAGTGAATATTGATTTCTCTCACTTCAGGTAGCCCCGGCATTCCCTTTCTCTCTATCCCTCCCCCACCCAAGTCGCACTAGCTTATTATTTTCACCCTACAAACAGCTTACAATGGCCTGTTTCCTTTATCATCGTTACTTTTTTCACATATCGTTAATTTATTGTTCTTTATCTCTCCACATCACCGTTTATATCTCGTGTTTCCCTTATCCCTAACCAGTCTGAAGAAGGGTCTTGACCCGAAACGTCACCCATTCCTTCTCTCCAGAGATGCTGCCTGTCCCGCTGAGTTACTCCAGCTTTTTGTGTCTATCTTCCCAATAAATATTCATGTTCATATACCTGTCTAAAAGTATTTTATTGTACCTGCCTTGACTACCTCCTTTGGCATCTCATGCCATATAACCACCAACCCCCTGTGTGAAAAAGTTACCCGTCAGGCCTCTATTAAATCTTCACCCTCTCACCTTGAACCAATTTCCTCAAGTTCTTGATTCCCCTACCTTGGGGAAAAAATACTGTACCATGTATCTATCTCCTTCATGATTTTATGTACCTTTATCTCACCCCTCAGCTCTGCGCACAAAAGAATAAAGCCCTAGCCTGTCCAACCTCTCCCTATAGCTCAGGATCTCAGGACCTGGCAACATCCTTGTGAATCTTCTCTGTTCCCTTTTTAACTTAATGACATCCTTCCAATAGCAGGGTAACCAAAATTGATCACAATATTCCAAGTGTGACCTCACCAACATCTTATACAACTGTAACACAATGTCCCAACTTCTATACTCAGTTCCCTGACGGATAAAGGGCAATGTGCCAAATGCCTTTTTCATCACCCTATCTACCTGTGACACCAGTCTGTCCAATCTGTCCTTTAATATTGTCCTTTAAAAGTCATAATTGTACCCGCTTCTATAGCTTCCCCTTGAAGCTTATTCCAGATACAAACTACACTCTGAGTGAAAACGTTGCCCTTGAGGTCCCTCTTAAATCTCTCCCCTCTCACCTGTGCCTTCTAATTTTAGAATCCTTAACCCTGGGAAAAAGACTGTGAGCATTCACTCTATCCGTGCTGTATAGCTCTATGACTTTATGTTAAGTAAATAAGTAAAACTACGACAGAGAGAGTGTAAAGTGAGGAAATATGAGGTTATCTACATTAATATGATAAATAAAAAAGTATTTGGTGTAACACCATGGCACAGTGGTAGTTGCTGCCTTACAGCGCCAGAAAACAGGGTTTGATCCTGACTACAGGTGCTGTCTGTACGGAATTTGTATTTTCTCCCGTGTCTGCTTGGGTTTTCTTTGGGTGCTCCGGTTTCCTCCCACATTCAAAAGACGTGCAGCTTTGTAGATTAATTGGCTTCTGTAAATTGTTGCTGGTGTGTCGGATAGTGCTAGTGTACGGGATGATTGCTGGTCGGCGCGGACTCGGTGGGCCAAAGGGCCTATTTCCACAGTGTACCTCTAAAGTCTAAAGAAGCAAAATTAATTTCACAGTAGAGAAAGTACAAAATTCCGTAGTACAGAGGGATGTTGGTGTCCGTGTAACAAATCAAGTTAGCTTGCAGATAAAGCAATAATATGAACGTCAACACAAGGAACTGCAGATGCAGGTTTACAAACAAAGATAGAAAGTGTCCGAGATGGATACAGGTGAAGGAGGGTATGATAGGCAGATGGTTAGACAGAGATGAAAAAACAAAAGGTGTGCGATAAGGATAGAAGAGTTGTAAATTGTGAAGTCAGAGGAAGGAATATATGGAAGGAGAGGTGGAAAAAATGGAAGGTGAGGTGGAAGGGAGAAATGGGTGCGAGTCCAGTTGGGGCACAGGAAAGGTGAGAGAAAAGGAGGGGAAAAGGGATGTGCACCATTGCCCTTTATTGTAACAAAGGGGAAGTAGGAAAGTACAAAAGATCATAAAAGCTTTGGTCCCAACTGATCACTCAATTGCAAGTAACTATTGGTGTTTAAGACATAAACCAAGTAATTGTGAATTGTGTGGCAGTTTTGTGCATGCATGAGATCATGTAGAATACAATTCATGATATTGAAAATGACTTAGAATTTACTTTTTTTTCTGTCAGGTCAGTATTTTGTACCTTTAACTTACATTTATTTTAAATGTTAGGTAAATTGTTAAAGGGAAGTTGAAATACAACAGTTCTAGTTTAGATGTTTGAACGTTTTTGATCCATGTCCTGATCCTGCCAACGTATGAAAGAATCCACGATAGTTTTAATGAACTATACCTTACAAAGCAGAAAACATTCACACTCCTTACACCATATTTTTAAAATATTATTAAATACGAGACATTTGCGTAACCAGTGTGAAATATTTTTTATATTTTCTAGCTTAATTTGTATTTGCAATGGGACTTTAGGATTTTTTTTGAAGAGTAGGTATTATTAAAATGTAGTGATCTGTCTGTTCACTAAACAAGCCTTTATGTAAATGATAGTAGAGCCTCTTTAGTGGAAAATAGCATTAGTTTGAATATTCCTTTCCCATCAATTTCAGGAGCTTGAAAATGCAAATGTTTATTTTATTGCTTTACAGTAGTTGAGAAAATATTAGAAAGTCTTTTAGGTTAAATCATCTTGCACTTTAAAGAATGTGTGTTGTGACCTTATACTACAAGCCTGGTAAGGTTAAGCCCTTGGATTACAGTGAACATTTCACACACTAAGAAAACCTGCCAGTTTATCTCGACTGAATGCAGAGCTTGTGTTTTTTTTTTTAACCAGTCATAGAACATAGAGAACATAAAACAGCACGACACAGGAACAGGCCCTTCAGCCCACAATGTCTGTGCTGAACATGATGCCCAGACAGACTCTTATCTGTCTGCACATAATCCATATCCATCCATGTGCCTATCCAAAAGTTTTTTAAATGCCGCTATCGTATCTGCCTCTACAACTGCCCCTGGCAGCATGTTCCAGGCACTCACCACCTCTCTGTAAAGAATCTTATTCCACACATCTACTTTAAAATTTGCCCCTCTCACTTTAAAGCTAGCCCTCTAGTATTGGCTATTTTTTAATTTTTTTGTACTCGTTGTACTCGTTGCAATGACAATAAATGAATATTATTATTATTATTATTTGATATTTCCATCCTTGGAAAATGGTTCTGACTGTCTACCCTATCTATGCCTCTCATAATATCTCTAAACTAAACTAAATACACTTTGCTCGTTGCTACAATGGGGAGTACTTGCATTGCACCACTTCATGGGAAAATGGACAAAATACTTTCTCATTGAACCTGACCGAATTCTCATTGAAACTTAGCGAATCTCATTGAAACTTACCTCAGAGTGAAAGGTCTAGAAAGAGTGGATGTGGAGAGGATGTTTCCACTGGTGGGAGAGCCTAGGACAGGTGGGCACAGCCTCAGAATAAAAGGACATACCTTTAGAAAGGAGATGAGAAGGAATTTCTTTAGTGAGAGGTTGGTGAATCTGTGGAATTCATTGCCAAAGATGGTGGCGGAGACCAAGACATTGGGTATTTTTAAAGTAGAGAATGACAGGTTCTTGATTAGTAAGGGTGTTAAAGGTTATGGGGAGAAGCTAGAAGAATGAGGTTGAGAAGGAAAGATAGATCAGCCATGATTGAATGGCAGAGTGGACTCCATGGGCCAAATGGCTTAATTCCATTCCTCTATCTTATGATCTCAAGAGTCAAAAGTGTTTTATTGTCATATGACCCAAACAGAACAATGAAATTTTTACTTGCAGCAGCACAACAGAATATGTAAACACGGTACTCATTGTAAACAATATAATTAACTGAGAAAAGATCATTCATATATATATATGAATGTGTGTGTGTGTATATATATATATATATGTGTGTGTGTGTGTGTGTGCGTGCGCATGTGTGTATATACAGTGTAAACATATACACACACACACACACATATATATATATATATACATATATGTATATTATATATATGTGTGTGTTTATACTGCATATACACACACACATGCGCACACACACACATATATAAATATAAATCACATATATATATATATAAATACACATCAAACAAACAAACAATTTTCAATGTGCTGTAACCCGATAAAGTGATTTGGAAAAAAACTATTTTCTGTTTAAAGAAAAGTCAACCAAAACCCTGAGGATGAACATTCTTCTGCTAGAATGGTATTGAACCCAGATGCTTGCACAACCATTCACCTGTACATTAACCCACTGTCATCTGCCGACTCAAATGGACAATTTCAAGTCATCTTCGGTTACAAGGACTCGCAAGGGCATGCTACAGAACTGGCAAATTCAAAACAGTCACGCTTCTTTCTGGAAGTAACATTTCTCTCACACAAATTCTAGAAATTAAATCTTATATATTTAGGATAAACTCTCAGCAGATAGATTTGATTCACATTATATGAATGGCCTTTTTTATCACAAGGATTGTGTTGCATGCAAAAGCTTACTGTGGTAAGCACCAATAAATCAAAAAACAGGAAAGACACAGCTAATCACCTTCTCAAAAGTGCTAGCTCTGGTAACTTAATGCACCTGTGTTAAATCATTTAACTCTTGTGACTGGATTTCCTTTTAGCTTTACAATCGTACTTTATTGCTGGTTTTCCAGATTTAATCAGAAGCAGTGGTGTGCCCACTTTCTGCTCTCCTGGAAGGCTTTTGATGGAGTTTCAGTTTTAGCAAAGTCTCCCTTGGTATCCTGATGGGGAATGACAGGAAAGTGGCAAGTTGAATTTGGAATTGGTTCAATAGGTGAAAGAGGATGGAATATTTACCGACTGGCTGGCTGAATGCCTTGAGCTTCCAGTATTGAATGGTTTGTCCCTTAGCTTTTGAGGTCTTTATCGATGGTTTAGAAAATGGTTGAGAATGGTTTAGATGGGTGGTGAATCTGTGGAATTCATTGCCACTGGCAGATGTGGAGGCCATCATTGGGTATTTTTAAGATAGAGATTGACAGATTCTTGATTAGTGAGAGTGTCAGCGGTTATGGAGAGAAGGCAGGAGAATGGGGTTGAGAGAGAAAGATAGATCAGCCATGATTGAATGATGGAGTAGACTTGATTGGCCGAATGGCCCAATTCTGCCACTATAAGTTATGAACATTAAAAATAATTGTGGAGGGAAGTGATTAGGAATTTGTCAGATGATTCTAAACCTGGCAGTGTGGTCACCCACAATACGTCTCTGTCGTTAGACAGGATCGACAATTTGCCTCATGCTCACATTCTCGCACGATCCACTAAAGTACTAAAGTACTAAACCATTCAAGCGCCTTAACAGAGCATCTTGGAGAAACAGTTCAAAAGATTTTCAGCTCCGTGAGTGAAGAAATAGTTCAGACACACTTAAATACCTGACCTGTTGTGGCACTTTCAAACAGACCCTGTTTCCCTTGGCTACAGCTCAGGGACTATATCCAATAGCTGTAGATTCGGCTGCCAAAGAAAACAACCACTTAACATCCACCCTATCAAGCCCTTTCAGAATCAATAAATCATTATCATCTCTCATTCAGCACATACCTCACACTCATTTATATCCAATTACTGCAGTTAGAACATAGAACAGTTCCACAGATGCTGCCTGACCCGCTGAGTTCTTCCAGTACTCTGTGTTTTCCAACTAGTACCACACTCCAGGACCACAGCACACCGATTGGTCAATCAAAATGTGTAGGAAGGAACTGCAGATGCTGGCTTACACCGAAGATAGACTCAAAGTGCTGAAGTAAATCAGTGGGTCAGGCAGCATCTCTGGAGGAAAGGAATAGGTGACGAAAGGAATAGGAACCCTTATTCAGATTCCATTGGTAACTGGTAAATCAATTCCAACTCAGAACTTCCTCTTTTACTACATAGAAAATGGAACAGTACGGCCAGGAACAGGCCTTATGGCCCACAAATGCCTGTGCCAAACATGATGCCAAGACCAGCTCTTATCTGCCTGCACATAATTCATATCCCTCCATTCCCTACACATTCATGTGCACCACCATCACCACCCCTTGGCAATATGTTCCAGGCACCAACCACAATCTGTGTAAAATAACTTGCCCCAGACATCTACTTGAAACTTAAAATTACTCACCTTAAAATTATGCCACTTAGTATTTGATTTTTCCATCCCGACTGTCTATCCTATCTATGCCTCGCATAATTTTATATACTTCCTTTAAGTTCCGACTTCACTGAGTTCCTACTTAACATAAAATGCAGTGTTTCAAAAGGGTACCACAGTCATTCAAGTAAAGTAGGGATGGGCATTAAATATTTATTCCTGTCAGTAGACAAGATTGGTGCACAGTTACACAGGTGGTAGAGCTGTTGCCTCTCAGTATCAGAGACTTGATACTGCGTACTGCCTGTGTAGGGTTTGAACGTTCTGCCTATGACTGTGTGGGTTTCCTCCGGGTGTCCACTGTAAAATTTATCCCAACGTGTAATTTAGTTTAGTTTAGAGATACAGCACGGAAACAGGCACTTCGGCCCAGCAAGTCTGCACCGACCAGAGATCACCCCAGACACTAGCGTTATCCCACATGCTAGCGACAATTTACAATCTTTACCAAAGCCAATTAGCCTACATGCACATCTTTGGTGTGTGGAAGAAAACCGGAGCACCTGGGAAAAACCCACGCGGTCAAGGGGAGAAAGAATAAACTCCCTACAGACAGCACGTAATCATTATTGGACCTGGGTCTCTGGCACTGTAAGGAAGCAGCTCTATCACTGCACGACTGTGCCGCCCCACTACAAAGTGAGGGAGTGGATGAGAATTTGGGATAATGTAGAACTAGTGTGAACGGATGATCAGTGGTCAGTATGGACTCGATGGCCTGAAGGGCATGCTTCCATGCTGTAGCTCTAAACTAAACTAAACCATATTCTAAGTGAATAAAAATAAATGGTTTTGAGTTATTTTTAAATTGAACAGCATAATTGAAATTTGAATGAGAGTGCTAGTAAGGTGTGTCAATATACGATCCATTTCTGTTTTTCTTGTAAATCTATATATCCTCGATAATACACATATTTAGTATGCAATTGAAAGTATTACTAACGGTAGTTTGTTGACATAATGGACTGCATTTTATTATTTAAACACCACTACTGGGTTCTACACAAATTAATTCAGCAAAAAAACCCCTATAAAACAAGATAAAATGTCATTAAAGATAATGTACTGTGGCATCAAATAAAAAGGTGAAGTGCTGACGCACATTTTACAGCAGCGTGCTATGTAACATTTACAATTATCAACCATCTTGTCGATGGAAACCACATATTAATTATATTTAGTAATTCGTTACCTATTTAAAACATATTTAAGATATAACTTTAACAAAACCACTCAACGCTGCTTTATGTCATGTAACACCTTATGTCTCTTTCTTTAGGATATTTTTATCTTAAAATCCATGGCATTTGATGGGTTGTTTCTCATTCATAAGTCATCACTGAAAAACACAGACCTGTTTAACCACTCTACACTGCAGGATTTACTTGTCAAGTGGTGGATATAGTCCAGGCTGAGGCATGCTGAATATGTCAATTAAGAGATGTTGAGACAACATTTAAACATTTTTGCGTTAAAAAAAATATTTGTGAAAACGGAATTTTTCATTTAGTGTCTTATGGAAAACTGTGCAAACGTTAAGCTGCCAATTCCTGTCTACAATTTTGTCTACAAGCTAAGTGGTTAAAATAGAGATTCATGGATTGCCACCCTGACTACTATGTAGCTGACAAAATAATATATGCTATGCAACATTCTGGAAATTTTATGACTGAAAGGAAAATGCAATGAATAATATACACGTTAGCAGACTACTAGACTGTCTGTGTGGTGTTTGCACGTTCTCCCAGTAACCACGTGGGTTTCCACCAAGTATCATAGGGTGTGGAAACAGCCCAATCGGCCCAACTTGCCCACACCGACCAACATGTCCCATCTGCACTTGTCCCACCTGCCTGTGTTTGGCCCGTATTCCTCTAAACCTAAGTGCTCCGGTTTCCTCCCACATTACAAAGACATGTGGATTTGTAGGTTAATTGGCCTCTGTGTGTTGGGAGTGCATGAGAAGGTGGGATTAAAGAGAACTAGATTGAACGGAGTATCGATGGTTGGATTGGATTTGGTGAGCTGAAGGACCTGTTTCTATGCTGCATTTCTAAACTAAACAAAATTAAACAGATCAAGTTGCTCTACAGCCTATTTAGAAAGATTGTTTGCTGGTTTGTCGAAAACACCTTTGTCAATATTAATGCTAGGTCAAGCAAATAACATTTAACGCATATATGCTATCATTATTCATTTCTTTCATAAGAAAAAAATAACTTGAAGCAATGACTTTTAAAGATTGGCAGAAACAAATCCTTTATGCATTTGCAGTAAAAAGAAATGTTATTGTCTCCCTGTAGACACAAGGAACTGCAGATGCTGGTGTACAAAGAAAAGGATACAAAGTGCTGCAGTAAATCAGCTGGTCAGGCAACAGCTCTTGAGGGAAGGGTCCCAAACCGAAACATCACCTATCCATGTACTCCAGAGATGCTGCCTAACCCACCGAGTTACTCCAGTAATTTATTGTCTCCCATACTAAAATGATTTGGAAAATGTATTACTGTTGGAATCAATTTCAGTAACAGATCAACCGAAGGGAAGCTGCATTTTATTTTCCCAAATGATATCTAAAGTTAACACTAATTATTTGTTAACTGCATTTCTTCCCTGACAGCCAATTGGATCTCTGAACCCAAAGCGAGCTGTCTTTTATGCTGAGCGTTATGAGACATGGGAGGATGATCAAGTTCCACCTTACCACTACAATACCCACTATTCAACAGCATCGTCCACACTATCCTGGCTTGTCAGAATTGTGAGTATCTTCATTTGCAGATTTTAATTTTAAAAATGTTGGAATCAACAGCGGAAACAGACCATCCAAATTCAGACTCTGGCTAATTTCTTCTGGAACTCAACGTGTGTTTGCTAATGTTATCTTTTTACCAAACGTTACAAAAAAAAGTAATTATCTGCATAACAGTTTATTTTAGGCAGGAACAACTGCAGATGCTGGGATCTTGAGCAAAACACACAAAGTGCTAGAGTAACTCAGCGGGTCAGGTAGCTAGAGAATGGTTCAATGGTTGTTTATTGTCATGTGTGCACTGCACAGTGAAATCCTTTTGCATAGCTCACACATTCATGTGTCGCCATATTTTGGAGCTATTTACAGTGAATAGGCTATCCATTAACATGGATAGGCAACGTTTTGGGTCAGAACCCTTCTTCAGATTGATTATAGTGGAGGGAGGGAGAAAGCTGGAAAAGGAAGAGGGGCAGAATAAACCCTGGAAAGTGATCCTGGATACAGGTGAGGAAGAGGTTGATTGGCAGAAGCGTGGTCAAAGACAAGAGATGACAAGGACACAAACACATGTGAGAGGAGGCATGAATTGTGAGGCCAGAGGAAAGGATGTAGGTGGATGGGGATGGGAGGGAGGGGAAAGGGAGGCAGAATAGTGAGAGATCCAATTTATTTTGTTATTCTCACTACATTTATCAACTAAATCATGACATTAGAATATTTTAATCATGTCATTAGTGACCTTTGGATTATTTAGATTGAATATTTTGAAAATTCTCTGCACTTTTACATTTATTAATCAACCAGAAAATAACAAATATTATTTTATGGTAAAGAGTGAGAACTAATGAAAAAGGACAAGTCATTACTGCGAGCATGGAAATAATTTATCGCATTACAGATTATGTGTATTATGAAAGTAAGAACTAGGATATATAACATGCAAGAAACTGTTGGTAATTGTGTTCTAAATATTTAATGTGTAACATTATTCCATCATTTTGTTATTACAAAAGTGGTTATTTCCTTTGTTCTGTGTAAATTATTTTGTACTGGCATCATACAAGTTGAAGTAATCAGATAGGGGAGGGGGGTAGCACAGCGGTAGGGTTGCTGCCTTATAGTGCCAGTGACCTGGGTTTGATCATGACTATGGGTGCTGTGTGTGCGGAGTTTGTACGCTCTCCCTGTTACCGTGTGGGTTTTCGCAGGGTGCTCCGGTTTCCTCCCACACTCCAAAGATGTACAGGTTTGGCAGTTAATTAGCTTTGGTAAAATAGTGAATTGTCCTTAGTATGCAGGATAGTGCTAGTGTACGAGGTGATTGCCGGTCGGCGAGGATTTGGTGGGCCGAAGGACCTGTTCCCGCGCTGTAACTCTAAAGTCAAGTCTAATCCATTAATCATTCAGGTCCAATGCGTGACCTTTAAAGTAAACGACTCGTTGGGTCCAAACCTCTCCTGCATTGGTCTAGTACCCTCCCCTCCCCCACTCCAAAAGCACACAGCAAGATCCCAGGGTATATCGCGGCGAACAGCAGCAGGAGAGCGGCTGCCAGGTCCGGCAACCCTCCCCCAACTGCGCAGGCGCGGCTGCCTGGCCCGGCAAGTAGGAGCGCACTGAGCAGGCACAGCTGCCGGGCCGTTTAAAGTCCCCCGGGGCCAGGGGCGGGCAAGGGGGGATAGGAAAGGGGAGAGGGAGCCACTCACACCGGCCCCGGGCGGCCATCGCGGTGGCCAGCAGCAGGAGAGCAGATTCAAGGCGCTGCCGCATGTTTGTCCTTCCGGCGGCCATCTTGTTTGAGCTTCTCTCTGACGCCGCACTGCACCATGGGAGGAAGGTCAGGCGCGGGGCACGCCGGGACGGGCACCGGTCCTCCCCAGCAACCCTCCCACAACTGCGCACGTGCGGATCCGGCAGCCATCTTCTTTGACCGTCTCCCATTGTGACGTCGAACACAGAGGTATTACTGCGCAGGCGCGGCTGATGGGCACGGCAAGTGGGAACGATATATTAAAGTTTAAAAAGTGAATAACGTTTAAAATATAACAACAATTTGAACGGAATTTGCTATTGCATACCGCAGCCAATGGTGAGTAAAGTGGGCCTAAAATTGTTATGCTATCGTGTACCGTTTTGGCTGTATTTCGGGAACAAATATACATAAATACAAACAAATATATATACATACATACAAGATGAGAGTTTTAGTAACATAATATATATATATATAATAGGCGGGCGTGGACCCATTGGGCCCAAATCTCTCCTGCGGGCCCGGCAACCCTCCATCCAAACCTCTCCTGCAGGCCTGGCAACCCTCCCCCAAGTGACGACACTCACCCACTCCATCCCCCCTCAACCCCAGCTCAAAACTCCCCCGGGGCCGGTGGTGGGCGAGGGGGAAGGGGAGAGGGAGCCACTCACCCCAGCCCCGTGTGCGCAGGAGAGCTCTCCTCTCCCCCCCCCCCCCCCATTGGCCGCCACTCCCGTCACTCGGGTGTGTCCCGCCCCCCCTCCAAGCTTTGGTTCCTGTATGCCTCAATTCCCAAAACTTGCTAGACATTGAGAGGGTTAGGGTATTTGATGAGAGCAAGTTTCTGTGCCACTGTAATGCCTTCACAGTTTTGACAGGCTCCATGACAGTCCGATTGCCCAGGCTCAGATATGAAGAAGAACCGTGTTTAGATAAGTAGATAAATAGCGACCACAAAACAGTCGGGATGAGGGGTGGGTGCCACAGGTTGCCACTGACCCTAATGTAAAACACTCTGTCCAGGAGGGGCAAAATAGCAAATTAAGTAAACTTGTACTATAGTGATTGCCCGGAGAGGAAAGGGGTCACCATGGCGACCATTAAAACCCCAAATAAACCCACAACTTTTGCCAGGGAGTGCGGGCCTCCATCATGAGGTACCGCAAGGCTCGGTGCTGGGACCGCAGCTATTTACAATATACATTAATGACTTGGATGAAGGGATTAAAAGTACCATTAGGAAATTTGCAGATGATACAAAGCTGGGTGGTAGTGTGAACTGTGAGGAAGATGCTATGAGGTTGCAGGGTGACTTGGACAGGTGTGAGTGGGCCGATGCATGGCAGATGCAGTTTAATGTGGATAAGTGTGAGGTTATCCACTTTGGTGGTAAGATGAGGAAGGCAGATTATTATCTGAATGGTGTCAAGTTAGGAAAAGGGGACGTACAACGAGATATGGGTATCCTAGTGCATCAGTCACGGAAAGGAAGCATGCAGCTATTGAGGGTGTGCAGCGTAGGGTTACTAGGTTAATTCCTGGAATGGCGGGACTGTCGTATGTTGAAAGACTGGAGCAACTAGGCTTGTATACACTGGAATTTAGAAGGATGGGAGGGGATCTTATTGAAACATATAAGATTATTAAGGGGTTGGACACGTTAGAGGCAGGAAACATGTTCCCAATGTTGGGGGAGTCCAGAACCAGGGGCCACAGTTTAAGAATAAGGGGTAGGCCATTTAGAACGGAGATGAAAAACTTTTTCAGTCAGAGAGTTGTGAATCTATGGAATTCTCTGCCTCAGAAGGCAGTGGAGGCCAATTCTCTGAATGCATTCAAGAGAGAGCTAGATAGAGCTCTTAAGGATAGCGGAGTCAGGCGGTACAGGGAGAAGGCAGGAACGGGGTACTGATTGAGAGTGATCAGCCATGATCACATTGAATGGCGGTGCTGGCTCGAAGGGCCGAATGGCCTACTCTTGCACCTATTGTCTATTGTCTATGGCGGACAGGAGCTCACATCCAGGCCCTGCTAGCAGCCGGCCGCGTGTTGTTCATCCCCTTGCCTGTGGCCTGAGGTCCGGGGGTCGGGTCGGGTCTGGTCGGGCTCCCTCACCGCGCAGGTCGGGTCTGGACTTGGCCACAGCGACGAATCACCGCCAGCTCCCCATTATAGGCATCGTCACACGCAGACTTTAATACGCCGCCAAATATATGTGCCTACAAGTTCCAGAGTCGAATTGTCACCGATGCATGTTCCCCAGAGCCACTGCCTGACCCTGAGTTATTGTGTCCAGCCGTATTGTGTCTTTTTTGAATACATATATTCCCCACCTTTGCACTTAATGTCAGCTGGCGTACTTTGCAAAAGACGAATTAGCTGGTCCTGTTTTGCTGGCAATACATTCTAGACGAATAACGATACAATTACTTTATCCTGCTTTACTCAATTATCCCGTTCCAGTTGTATCATATATTCCACATTTATTAATCTTCAAAAATTCATTTAGATAGATAGAATATTATGAAGGAGGGAGAGTGCATTTATTAAAGTTTTCAGCTGGACGGCTCAGCCCCCCCCCCACCCCTCATTGGCCGCCACTCTCTTCACTTGGGCGGGTCCCACCTCCGGCGGCCATCGTGGGCAACCCCCCCCCTCATTGGCCGCCACTCCCGTCACTCGGGCGGGTCCCATTGTGACGTTGAATGCAGCTGACGGCCAGGGCAATGGAGAAGTGATTTTTTAAACTTTAAAAAGTCAATAACTTTAAATATATAATGCCAATTTAAATGAAACTTGTATAATATAGACCCCAGGACAATGGTGAGTATGGTGGGCCTAAAATTGTCGCGCTATTGCGTACCGTTTTGGGTTTCCGAATCAACGGACACAAACAAACAAACGGCACAAACATGCGGCACAAACATACGGCCATACAGCCAAACAAACAAGATAAGAGTTTTAGTAATATATAGATAACTTTTTCTGCTTCATAAACATAGAATGCATTATTTTCACGATTTAGCATTCCAATTTAGATTTTTATACTTGTATATTTTAGAGATACAGCGCAGAAACAGGCCCTTTGGCCCACCGGGTCCGCGCCGCCCAGCGATCCCCGCACACTAACACTATCCTGCACCCACTAGGGACAATTTTTACTTTTGCCCAGCCAATTAACTACATACCTGTACGTCTTTGGAGTGTGGGAGGAAACCGAAGATCTCGGAGAAAACCCACGCAGGTCACGGGGAGAACGTACAAACTCCGTACAGACGGCGCCCGTAGTCAGGATCGAATGTGAGTCTCCGGCGCTGCATTCACTGTAAGGCAGCAACTCTACCGCTGCGCCACCTTGCCGCCAACTTATCGTTAGAAGTTATATTCAACTTTGAAGGGGATATGAATGAACTAATGGTTTAGCAGAATCCAAGACATCACATCTTTGATTTGAAGCTTTTATTTTCAACATTGTTAAGGTTGTCCTAAATTTAAATACAGAGAAGCTTTACAACAATTCTTTTATAACAAAATCTATGAGAGCATGTTTTAAACAGATAACTGTTTTAATTCCATTAAAATAGAAATGGGATTGATGCACAGTGTAAGTGTATTACAGGTTTGGACAGGCAGTCAGCCATCTCCAATAAAACTGATTAAGTTGCCCAGCTTGACATGAAATTACAAAATTAGATTAGGCAATGACATAACCTTTACTTTACACAGCGACAGAGATTTTTGATGTTTTTATAGAACATTCGTGGATTATCGTGCAATTTCACTTTCATTCACCCCTTAAGTGAGTTTGTGAGTGCACAATAATGTCTGACTGCCGCACAAATAAAATCTACTCAACTTGTGTGGCACGGTGGCGCAGCGGTAGAGTTGCTGCCTTATAGCGCCAGAGACCCGGGTTCGATCCCAACTACATGTGCTGTGTTTGTATGTTCTCAATGTGACCTGCAGTGGGTTTTCTCCGGGAGCTCCAGTTTCCTCCCACACTCCAAAGGGCCTGCTTCCACGTTGTATCTCTAAACTAAACTAAACTAAACTCATATTTATTCTCCTCTGATATTAGTTGTACGGGATAATATCAGATTCAGGTTAGTAACTTTGAAGCTCTACCCATATTGGCATTTGTTAAATAGGTTAAATATTGACATTTGTTCAATAGGTTCATATTGCATGTACAAAAACAGCGTCTGAATGGAGAAGATATTTATTTATGCAGTCTCTTTGGATTGCAATACTAAAGTCCTTAGTTTAGTTTAGTTTAGTTTAGACACACAGCATGGAAACAGGCCCTTCGGCCCACTGAGTCCACAATGACCAGTAATCCCCATATATTATCATTGTCCTCTGGACAATTTATAGATTTTACCGAAGTCAATTAACTTGCAAAATCACCACTTTCTCAACCACTCTCTGCACACTGGCCTATCCAAAAGTCTCTTAAACGGCACTATCGTATCTTCCTCCAACACCACCCACCCCCTCCCCCGCCACATTCCAGGCACCTATCACCCCTGTGTAAAGAACTTCCCCGGCGCACTCCTTTAAACTTTGACCCTCTCACTTTAAAGATATGCTCTCTAGTCATTGTGCAGGAAGGAACTGCAGATGCTGGTTTAAACTGAAGATGGACACAAAATGCTGGAGTACAGCAGGACAGGCAGCATCTCTGGAGAGAAGGGGTTGGTGACATTTCAGGTCGAGACCCTTCTTCAGACTTCTTTCTCTTCCATTCCATTCCAGACTCCCATTCCTTCTCTCTAGAGATGCTGCCTGTCCCGCTGAGTTTCTCCAGCATTTTGTGTCAATCTTCGGTTATGACCAGCATCTGTAGTTCCTTACTACACATTTTGTCTTCCCCTCTGTTATCCGGCTTCCGAAAGGTCCATGCCTTTTAGTATTTGATTTTTCTATCCTGGGTAAAAGGTTCTGATTGTCCACCATAATTCATCTATGTCACTCATAGTTTTATATATTTCTATCAGGTCTCCCTGATAGATGATCGATAGTCAGCATGGTGGGCTAAAGGGCCTATTTCCATGCTCTATGGGGTTACGTGGAGAAGGTAGAGAATGGGGTTGATAGGGAAAGATAGATCAGCCATGTTTGTACGGTGGAGTAGACGATGGGACGAATGGCCTAATTCTGCTCCCAGAACTTATGAACTTTCCATTTTCTCCTTCAACTAATGGAAAACTTAAGCATTCTGGGAATATCTGTCCACTGGACATTGAGAATGCATGGATTTACTAAAGATATTCCAAAATTTCCTTGCCTGTCCTGAAGGAAAAATAGAATCCAAATATTGAGAATAATTCACTTAGGTTATCTGCAAACACAAATTGGAGGAACAGCATCTCATATTTTGCTTGGGCAGCTTAAAGTGAGAGAAATATTGATTTCTCTCACTTCAGGTAGCCCTGGCATTCCCTCTTTCTCTATCTCTCCCCCACGCGTCGCACTGGCTTCTCATTTTCACCCTACGAACAGCTTACAATGGCCTGTTTCCTTTATCATCGTTATCTTTTTGCTTATTTTTCATTCATTGTTCTTTATCTCTCCACATCACTATCTATATCTTTCGTTTCCCTTATCCCTAACCAGTCTGAAGAAGGGTCTCGACCCGAAACATCACCCATTTCTTCTCTCCAGAGATGCTGCCTGTTCCACTGAGTTACTCCAGCTTTTTGTGTCTATCTTTAGTTTATCTTTTCATTTGTTTAATTGCTAGAAGCCTGATTAGAATTGTTTGATTCTGTGGGGTTCTTTTGGTTGATTTTGTTGGTTTTGATTTTCTACAAGGCATTCTTCATGTCTTCTACTGCTATTTACAGTTGTTTTATGCAATACCATTAGTCTGAAGGCATAGTTCTACAGGTCCACCACCGATTTTCTGGCAACTGGTGGTCTGGCAACTAGTGGTCTCGCGCCTCCTTTAATCTGCAAAAAATCACGAGAGCACACTTGAAATCCCCCCCTCCCTCACCGAAGATGTGGCGCCTAGGCCAGGTGAGGTGGCCGATCTCGACCTCATCGGGACTTCCGCGTTCGATCGGTGGCTTGAATTTGCTCCCTGCGGCCAGGGCTCTGGAACTCCATCTCAGCTGGAGTCAGCAAATCTATTCCCATAGCCGACTTCCAAGGCCATCTTTGCAGGCCAGTATCTCGGCCCCTTGGCGGCATAGGCGGACAGTTCCGGCACCATTGGACTGCACTCAGAAGCTATGACCTTTGTTGGTCCGGCAAAGCAGATAATCCAGAAAGGCTCTGGAATCAAGGGTGCCGGAAAATCGGTGGTAGACCTGGATTAACAGTAACTTTGAGAAAGAAACTCTACTACAGATCTTTTAATATATCATCAGTAAACTTCCTCTGACTTGGCTGATGATCAATTGGAGACTGTTTTGTATAAAATTTGATTTTAATTGCCTGATAAATGCCAGATATCTGTCTCCAGATGGTACACTGAAAACTTTAGTTCTAATTAAACAGCTGGGCCGATGTAAATTTTATAGTAGACAAATGTAAGATCATTCATCGAACCATAAAGGTTTATGGCACAATAATAATTTATCATAACTGTGTTAGCTGTTAGCTTAGACAATCAAATATGAAATCCCATTACTCTATAAAAATCTGAGCCCCTCCTATTGCTCCTTTTAGAACAGGAATTAACAAATTGTGCATTCCAAAGGATATGGTCATGCAACATGGAAACAAGAGGCCCTTCAGCCCAACGTCCATCTACACTTGTCTCACCTGCCTGTGTTTGACCCATATCCCTCTAAACCATATCCTACCTATGTATCTGTTTAAATCTTTCTTAAATGTTGTGATAGTACCTGCCTCAACTACCTCCCCCGCTCCGCAGTTATTTCCATACATCGACCACCCTTTGCATAAAAATGTTACCCCTTGGGTTCCTATTTAATCTTTCCCACCTCAATGCTCTTCCCAAAAGCATAGACTTCCTAATTACCTGCAGTAACTATCAAATTCCTTCTTTTTCCAGGATAGGGGCCTCCCGATTCAATTGTTCAGCAATATTTTATAGTCCCTCCATTTAAACAATATTCTACTGTTATTATCTTCCTACTAAAGTGAATAATCCCGTTATACTCCATCGACCCAAGTTTGGTTCTCTCATTTAAATAGACTTGTTATGTTCTCCTGACAACATTAGCAAAGCTGGTGTAATATGCAGTCCATTCATGTAAAGAAGGGTCCTGACCCCAAAAGTCACCTGTCCTTTCCCTCTACAGATATTTTCAGAAGTCATAGGAGCAGAATTAGGCCATTTAGCCCATGGAGTCTACTCCACCATTCAATCATGGCTGATCTATCTTTCCCTCTCAACCCCATTCTCCTGCCTTCTCCCCATAATCCTTGACACCTTTACCAATCAATACCCAGATGCTGCCTGACCCGCTGACGGTTCGTGGGACAATCCGGACGGAGGCGACAGCTGCAACGGCCCTTTATGGCCAGAGGTAGCTGGGACTGTGAAAATGGGACCAAATCCTTGTGACTCTTGCATATGGACTCAGTGGGCTATTTCCATACATTCTGTACCAAATCTAGGGATTGTACTTACATATGGCAATAATCTTACTAATCTGTATGCAAAAAAAAAGAATTTCACTGTACCTTTTTACACGTGATAATAAAGAACCATTGAACCATTGAAGTCAGGATCATGTGTATGGCTTGGCAGCAGCTATTAGATGTTGGCATTCTCATTCTTATGTTGCCCTTATCCTAGCTGACCAAGGCCTCGTGTCTGGACTGAGCTGTGTGAGCAGTCTTGGTGACTCACTGCACTAGATGAGTGAACAGTTGTGGATGGAATGCCTGTTGTTCTGATCACATCTTTCTTCCTGCCTCAGAAGCAGTCTTTTATTGTTCAGACCTTATGTAGCAGTCATGTACCAGTTAAATTCACAGAAATATAACTTTTGGGTTTTTTTCAGGAGCCGTTTACCACATTTTTCCTTAATGCCAATGAAGGAAAATTTGATTATCCGGAGCGAACGTTTTCCTCCATTGCAAAGTCTTGGAGGAATTGTCAGAGAGACACTTCAGATGTGAAGGTATGTAAATGTACTACTGCATTATCGTATAATAAGGCTGTTTTGCTGCTTCCCCTTTCCCCCTTTTCTTTCCCACCCCTCTCACCCGTACCCCACATGGACTCGCACCAATTTCTCCCCCCCCACCTCCACCTACATTCCATCCTCTGGCTTCACAACTCGCAATGCTTCAATCCCTTTGTCTCAAACCTTCTGTCTTTTCATCTTGAGCAATTGTCCAACCATCTGCCTATCAAAAAAGCCCCTCGTCTATATCCACCTATTACTTGCCAGACTTTCTCCGACCCCTCCTCTCTTCCAGCTTTCTTCCCCCTCACCACCAGGATCGATTTGAAGAAGGGTCCTGACCCAAAACTTATCCATGTTCTGCAGAGATGCTGCTTGACCTGTTGAGCCACTCCAGCACTTTGTGTTTTCTGTTATGTTGCCTGTTCATTTGTGCAGGTTGATGCAAGAACAGCAAGTGGGTTATACCATGACAATTGAACTTGCATCAGTTGAATTTACGGTTATTAAACCATAATCTAGGAGACAATCTGATTCTCCTCTACCTCATATGACAGAACAGTACAGCACAGGAAGCCTTGTTTACCACCCTCTCTTCCTGTGACACCACTTCCAGGGAACTATGTACCTGTGCTACTAGATAACTCTGCTCTACAACACTCCCCAGTGCCCTACTATTCACCGTGAATGTCCTGCCCTGGTTTGACTTCCCATAATGCAACACTTCACGCTTATGTAGCACCGGTTTTTGGAGCTAGCAGTTAATTGATGCGGAAAGCTCCATTTTAGTCATATCATATATCATATATATACAGCCGGAAACAGGCCTTTTCGGCCCACCAAGTCCGTGCCGCCCAGCGATCCCCGTACATTAACACTATCCTACACCCACTAGGGACAATTTTTACATTTACCCAGCCTATTAACCTACATACCTGTACGTCTTTGGAGTGTGGGAGGAAACCGAAGATCTCGGAGAAAACCCACGCAGGTCACGGGGAGAACGTACAAACTCCTTACAGTGCAGCACCCGTAGTCAGGATCGAACCTGAGTCTCCGGCGCTGCATTCGCTGTAAAGCAGCAACTCTACCGCTGCGCTACCGTGCCGCCATTGCTATGGAGTGCGAAGCTTCCATCCAGATGAGGATTTAAAGGCCAGAGCAGATTTGACAGCCTTTGAGTTGAAGTTCTGTCCTCTGTATAAATGTCATTAAAATACGAACTGCAGACTAGATAATGATAATATTACTATGTAGCTACAAGAAACTGGAAATACTGGTTTACAAAAAAACACACAAAGTGCTGGAGTAACTCAGTGGGTCGGGCAGCAGCACTGGAGAACATGGATAGGTGGCATTTTGGGTCAGGATCTTTCTTCAGACTGATTGTAGTGGCAAGGAGAAATGGGAAGAGAGGGGGTGGAGGGTGGGACGAACCCTGGCAAGTGATAGGTGGATACAGGTGAGGTGGGGGGAGGTTGATTGGCAGATGAGTGGACAAAGACCAGAGATGAAGTCAAGTCAAGTCAAGTCAATTTTATTTGTATAGCACATTTTAAAACAACCCACGTTGACCAAAGTGCTGTACATCAGTTCAGGTACTAAGAACGAACATATAATGGCACACAAACATAATAGCACATACATAAAACAAAAAGTGAAGAAACAAAAAGTGTGAGATAAGGAGATAAGGATAGAAGATGTGCAAAATGTGATGTCAGAGGATGGAAAATAGGCGGAAGGGGTTGGGGGTGTGGGTGTGGAGTAATGAGTGTGCATCCAAGTGGGGCACAGGGAAGAGAGGGTAAAAAAAAAGGGGGTGGTGGTGTTTGTAGGTTAGTTGCCTAAAATAATATTATTGCCGTTCTGCCTAATTTAATATTTTCCCCATTGCAACAAAACACAGCTGGAAAGCCATTTGTCCTCAATGTGTCATATAGCTGAAGTTAAATGCAAAAGCAGTCACATTTGCCTCAGGCTGTTAATTAACCATTAATGACAAGTTTATTTTAAAAGCAGCTTATCGTTTGCTGCCTGTGTCCAATGAAGCTGTATATCGATGTAATCCAACTTAACTATATGTTTGTGTGTGTGTGTGTCTGACTTTCTGTGTGTGTGTGTGTGTGTGCATGTGTGTGTGAGTCTGTGTGGTATTAGTGTATTTTAGGAGGATCGTGAACATAACTTTGTGTACAGAGATGTTTTCATGCATACATAGGCACACATGTTTTTTCTGATTATATTGGTCGAAATTACAACTAATTCAGGAATATGATCAAAAGAAATGTTTGACATCTGATCTTCCAGATCCCAAAATTGGGAAAGAGTCTACGTTTTACAGTCTTTCTTTATTAATCCTGGCCTCCTCCTGTGGTAATGAGAGCAAGCTGGGAAAAGAGTGGCTGTTAGTAAGATGACCTTTCAGAAAGCATTCACCCAGAAAAGACCTTAGCTAGACCAGTTGGCTTCACACTGGTATTTATAAAAATGTGATAACTAGTGAAGGAAACACAATGCAGAAATCTTTTCTGCAACATATTAAAAACAATACGTTCAAGGTAACTGCTACCTTGTCAAAGCCTTTGCATATTTGACCAAATATCATTCATCCTGCTTAAACTAATATAGTTAATGGAGAGGATTAGACAGTTCATTATAAGTATTTTCCAGAATTAATGGATAGCAAGGGATCAAAAGCTAGAAAAAGATGGCATATTTAAAAGCTTTGCAGTGAAGTACATTAGAAAAGTGGAAACGTATGTTTTGCGTTTCGTATCGTGGTACAGCCATGATATCAACCTGCTTTGGTAACAGTAGAACATAACACTAAATATTGGTTGTGTGGTTAAAGATTCTTATTCATAAATTTGTTTAATTTAATTATCTTTCCTTTTCCTCCTCTCGCAAGCCCTGGGTTCTTAAACTAACCCTGTTGTCAAGAACTTATGTTAATATTACATGAGAATATACATAATCTTTGTCTGGCCTGGTGATTTGGCTTATTTCACACTTTATTGAATTTCACCTGAAGCGAAATCAAGAAAGAAATCTGCATTAAAGTGACAAGAAAGGAAGCTTACTTAATTAATTTAAACAAACTATATTTTCATAGTACATATTTTCCTTGTAGGCCATTTGTAGGAAAGCTGGAGGAAACTATCTAGTTTCTGATAATTAAGAATGTCTTTGGTACATCATATTCCTGGCACATTAGTGGGCTGAGGTATCAAATTTAATTGGTTACTTTAGTGACTGGGGAGATTTTTTTACGTTTTAGTACCACTGGGCTCTGAGAAAAGCCGACATGGAATTGGATTTCAAGAAGAGTGTCATCCATTTTGATCATGTTACGCATTGTGGTGCCTTAATGCTTGTAACGATGTAATCTGGTGCATTTAACCTGTTGCTCGGATTTGGGAAATTGGAGGCTTCAGGCTGTTTTTTAAAAAAAGCTGGATCTTGTTAGAGCTTTAGCGTAAAAATACTGCAGTATGGTTTAGATGTGTTTAATTCAAATCAGGATAACAGTCTTAGCAGTGAAAACCATGCTATACTGAAAATTGTGAAAAGTCAAACAAATATTCACAAGTAAGGGAGCATAAGTAAAATACTAGCTCAATAGATTTGATATAATTTATTGAATAGTCTATTAACAGTTGTAGTCCTCTGTGTCATAGTACCTTACTGAGTACCAGTTTAGTTTAGTTTAGTTTATTGTCATGTGTTTACATATCTGTTGTGCTGCTGCATGTAAGAATTTCATTGTTCTGTCTTGAGACGGAATAGATAGGGTAAATGCCACAGACTTTAACCCAGAATAGGGGAATCAAGCAGAGGACATTGGTTTAAGGTGTGGGGGGGAAATATTTAATAAGAATCTGAGGGACAACTTTTTTACACAAAGGGTGGAAGATATTTGGAACGAGCTGTCGGAGGAGGTAAAAACCTTTAAAAATGATTTAGACATGTACACATATAGGATAGTGTAGGAAAATAACTGCAGATCCTGGTACAAATCGAAGGTATTTATTCACAAAATGCTGGAGTAACTCAGCAGGAGAGGGAGCATCTCAGGGGAGAAGGAATGGGTGACGTTTCGGGTCGAGACCCTTCTTCAGAATGATGTCAGGGGGGGCGGGACAAAGGAAGGATATATATAGGACACATATAGGACACATATAGGATAGGTTTAGGTTTAGAGTGATATGGGCCAAATGCAGACAGATGGGACTAGTGTAGATGGGGCCTATTGGTCGGCATGGGCAAGTTGGGCCGAAGAGCCTGTTTATGCGCTGTATGACTATGACTCGGCGCTGTATGACTATGAGGAATATCAGAAAACTCCAGTTTGACCCCCTATCATCAAGCATCAGAGCAGCCATTAGCCTCCTGTCGCTATCAGCTATGATTCAGTTTTGTAGCACTCTTGGCCTGCAGTTAGAGGATTACGTGATCACGAGACTTGAACACAAAACAATGCCTTGGCAATCCTGCAATGCTGTAGTTGTGCTGCACTGTCAAAGGTGCCACCTGTCAAAAGAAGAATTAAACCTACAATTCTTCTGCTCTTTATTTGAAATAAAGTCTCGAGGGCATAGCTTTAAGGTGAGCGAGGAAAATTTAAAGGTAATGTCAGATCTGAGTTACTCCATCTTTCTGTGTCCTTTTTTGTGTAAATCAGCCTCTGATGTTTCTTGTGTCTCCATTTTAAAGGAGATGTGCGGGGCAACATTTTTATAGAGCGTGGAGGATGGGTGATGGGTATCTGGAAAGCGCTGCCAGGCGTGGTGGTGGAGGTAGACATGATAGTGGTGTTTAAGAGGCTCTTAGACAGGCACATGGATATGCAGGGAATGGAGGGATATGGATTATGTGCAGGCAGAGGAGATTAGTTTATCTTGGCATCATGTTCGGCACAGTCATTATGGGCAGAATGACCTGTTCCTGTGCTGTACTGTTGTACAATATTTTACTGATTGTAAGATACAAGCTTCCATGACGTAGCCTCAAAGGGGATCATGAGAGCTATCATTTCTGCCCTGACCACTATTTTACACCAACTCTGTATTGTAAAAATATGAGCTAAAAGCTGATGTTGTTATCTTCAGTCACAAAAACAAAATTAATCCATATTTCATTGACTAACATATGGAAACTTAAGCAGAAATTCTGTAATGTTATTAAGAAAGCAGAATTGAAAAAGACAGTGGAAGAGTAATTGATTAACAGTGGAAAATATCTACGGAGACCATAAAATATAAGAAACCCATACCAGTACCAGGTCCAGATCCAGGTACAAGGATAGGAAAGGTTTAGAGGGAAGATAGATACAAAATGCTGGTGTAACTCAATGGATAGGCAGCATCTCTGGCTCAAAGGAATAGCTGATGTTTCGGGTTGAGACCCTTCTGGATATGGGCTAAACTTTGGCAAACAGGACTATCTTAGGTACGGCATCTTGGCCTCCAATAAATCTCTTCACCAGTGGCCTGATACAACCCTTCATGCAATGCACTCCATCAATCATTACTGATATCCAGTACTCATTTGTCCACTATCTTCATATAGGTACTGCTAATCCTGGCTGCAGCACCAAACTCTGGACCAGCTTCTTCCCCTCTGTTATCAGGCTTCCAAATGGTCCATCCATATGCTCGGGTACTGTCTGGTTCACCTCTACCCCATTGTAGACATTGGACTTTGTCTCTGGAACTGGTTCACTGATGCCTCAACTACCTCCTCTGGCAGCATCTGCCTTGTGCTGATAGTTGTTTAACTGCACACCAGTATTGAGATATGTATCCCTGTATGGAGCTTGTCTCCAACTAGATTCTCTTCCATGTCTTCTCCATTGAAAACTGTGTTATCTTTACAGTCTACGCAATGTGATTGCATTTCATTCTGCAAAGCACTATAACTCAATATTATAATAACCTTTGGTATATTCTCCATCAATGTAATTGGTAACGTTAACTTTACAGTTGATGAAGAAAATCAATGCCAACTCATTTATATGGAAGTAAAGCACAGGAACATATCCTTCAGTCCACAATGTCCATGCCGAACATGGTGCCAAGTTCAACAAATGTCCTCTGTGCCTGCTTGTGGTCCATTTCCCTCCATTCCTTGCATATTCATGCCCCAATCTAAAAGCCTCTAAATTTCCACTATTCTGTCTGTTTCAATCACTGCCCCTGGCACTCACCACCCTCTGTGTAAAAAACATGCCCCTCGCAACTCCTTTACCCCTCTCACCTTAAAGCTATGCCCCCTGGTCTTTGATATATTCATCCTAGGAAAAAGGTTCTGACTGTCTACCCTTTCTGTGCCACTCATGACTTATGTACTTCTATCAGGTCTCCCTTCAACCTCCATCGTTTCAGAGAGTACAATCCAAGTTTGTCCAACCTTTCCTTATAGCTAATATAGCTACTTACCCTCTAACCGAGGCATCATTCTGGTAAACCTTTTCTGCACCCTCTCCAAAGCCTCCACATCCTTCCTGTAATGGGCTGACCAGAACTGCACACAGTACTCCAAATGCAGCCTAACCAAAGTCCTATAAAGCTGCATCATGACTTCCTGACTTTTATACTAAATGCCATGTCCTATGAAGGCATGTAGACCATACACCTTCTTAACATGTGTTGTCACTTTCAGGCCAATATGAACTTGGACTCCAAGATCCCTCAATGCTCTTAAGGGTCTTGCCATGAATTATGTACTTTCCCCTTACAATTGATCTCCCAAAGTGCAACATTTGCTTGGATTAAACTCCCATCTGTTATCACTGTGCCAGAAGTAATCCCTGAAAATTTGAATTTAAACAGTTTTACAGACAATGAAAATGTTACTTTAAATTTCTGATATTTTGGAGGTGTACATTTTGAAGAATTGCATTGTGTATTTTCTATGCTGCTGGAAGTAGAAATGTAAATCATGAGATTGTTTTGCAATGAACATTTCCTCAGTAATTGGATGGGAGCTTCTATAATCTCTTTTATTTCACAAAATTGACAGATGCAAAATGCCAGATGCAAACTTCCTTTTAACATTTAATGTAAGTGTTCATTGCCAACTGACAATTAAATTTGATCCCCTTTTAGAGTCTGAGAATATGCACATGTTGGCATGTGGTGTGTGTGTATTGCAGGGAAAGGTACATCTATGATAAGAGGCACAAAGTGCTGGAGCAGCAGGTCCAAAAGCTGCTTAAAATAACGAGGGGAATGGGAGGCAGAGTCAACTGAAAACCTTCACTGACCAGTGAAGAGTTAACGCCAGGCACCCGTCATACCCTGATAGTACAAATTGGTGCAGCAGATAAGGCAATTTATTTTGGTTTGTATAAATGTTAACATGCTATTGAATATGATCTAGATGACCTAATCCTCAAACCAATCACATCTAAAGATAACTGGGATAGTTTTTGCTCATTGTGAAATTGTGAAATTTGTTTCTCAGCAGTCATTGATACATTAACAAAAAATGGCGTCTTTTGTCTCTTAACCAGGAGCTAATTCCAGAATTCTACTATTTGCCCGAAATGTTTGTGAACAGTAATAATTACAACCTCGGCATCCGAGAGGATGGAACAGTTGTTTCTGATGTTGAGCTGTCACCATGGGCGAAGAAGCCAGAGGATTTTGTCCGCATTAACAGAATGGTAAGAGAGAGAGAAAGATCTGGGTCTTGTAAAATGACTACGCTGCAGAATAAATTGCAAGAAGCCATTGTTCCAAGCTACAAGGGGCTCCAGACATTTCCCAGAGCATTATCATATAACATTAAAGCTCAGTGTTCAATGCTAACATGGTTTTTGTTGACCTCAATGATGTCACCGAAAGACTGAAGCCGTGAGTGTCCCTGATAATGTTACATGATTGTTGGACTCATCAATCATAATTTAGCAGTTTTAAAAAGCTTTGCACAGATGTGCATCTGCAGTACTCATACGCACAATCTTGGCAAGCTAGTCGAACACATTCAACTTGTGTATAGTAAGGGGACTGCAGGACAGAGATTCTCCAATGTTCAAGTTAATTTTTCAGATTAACAGATTAAAAATAATGATGTAGTTATTGATGAGAGATAAAGTTTAACTATCTATCTTCATGTGATAGTGGGGTGGCACAATAGTGCAGCGGTAGAGCTGCTCCCTAACAGTGCCAGAGATGGGTTTGATCCTGACTACAGGTGCTGTCTATACAGAGCGTCTCCCATCCGACCATGTCACACCGACCAGCGATCACCACATACACTAGCACTATCCTACACACCGGGGACAATTTACAATTCTTACTGAAGCCAATTAACCTACAAACCTGTACATCTTTGCAATGTGGGAGGAAACCGGAGCACCCGGGGAAAACCCACGTGTTCACAGGGAGAACGTACAAAGTCCATACAGACAGCGCCCGTAGTCAGGATCGAACCCGGGCCTCTGGCGCTGTGAGGCAATAACTCTACTGCTGAGCCACCCACAGTTGTAGTCTATTACATGTCAGCTGTCAATTTTCATAAATGTTCCCTGTAGGGTAGCTCCTGCGTTTGCTCCTTGTCTGCCCACGACTTATGGATCAAATTATTAAATCTCCACTGTGGAACTATGGAGGAAGCATTGCACTAAAATTCAAATGCACAAATGTTGAGACATAAACAGTCTACAACACCCTCCATTCTGAATAACTGATGAAATTAATATATTAGTAGATCTGTATTTTACATTTGTAATATGAGACAATTTTATTACTAGAACAAACCAAACATAATTTATTGCAAGAATAGTATTCATATGGCATCTGTCATCTGACCATGTTCCAAAACATCTACACACATTGAGATACTTTTGAAGTGTAATAAATACTACAATGTAGGAAATACAGCGTTCACTTCTGGCCTCTGTCAGAGATAGAGCAGCAGTTACTTTATGGGGTGGCAGGTAGGTGATTTGGGAGTTGGGGCACACTTTGCGCCTCTCATACTGTGCCTTTGTACGCTCCCAACAAATGAATTTGAAAATCTCAAAGCCTTTGTGGTGACACAGTGGCGCAGCGGGTAGAACTGCTGCTTCACAGCTCCAGAGACCCAGGTTCAATCCTGACCTCGGGTGCTGTCTGTGTGAATTTTGCACCTTCTCCTTGTGAGCACTTGGGTTTCCAAGGGGGTGCTCCGGTTTCCTCCCACATCCCAAAGACATGCGGGTTTGTAGATTGGCCTCCATAAATTGCATCTAGTGTGTAGGGAGTGGGTGAGAAAGTGGGATAACATAGAACTAGTGTGAGTTAGTGATCGATCGTCGGCATGGACTCGGTGGGCCTAAGGACCTGTTTCCATGATGTATCTCTAAACTAAACTAACAAAAGGGCATAGCTATAAGGTGAGAGTGGGAAAATATAATGGAGATGCGTGGGCCAAGATTTTTACATGGAGGGTAGTGGGGGCCTGGTACACATTGCCAGGGGCGGTGCTGGAGGCAGATACAATAGTTGTGTTTAAGAAGCTTTTAGATATGCAGCTAGATTTGCAGGGAATGGAAGGATACGGATCGCGCAGGCAAAAGAGATTAGTTCAGCTTGGCATCATGTTCGGCACAAACATAGAGCATAGAACAGTACAGCACAGGAACAGACCCATCAGCCCACAATGTCTGTGCCGACCATGGTGCCAAGACCAGAGTAGGCTGATACTCTCTTGAGCAGTAAGAATGATCTCATAAAACCACATGGAATCCTTGAGAGGCATGACAAGGCAGTGGCTGGGTGTCTAGAATCAGGGTTAAAGTAAGAGATTAATTCAGGACAGAGATGAGAAGAACATTTTACACCAAATTGGTGGCGAATGTATGGAATTCTGTATGCAAGGGGACTGTGGGGCTCTGCAGCTGGGAGCATTCAAGAAAGACATCAGCAGATTTCTCGTTTTGGCTTTAGGGGTATTGTGCGAAAGTGCAGGGAAATGTTTAGTTTAGTTTATTATTGTCACGTGTACCTAGGTACTGTGAAAAGCTTTTTTGTTACATGCTCTCCAGCCAGCCGAAATTACATAATTACGTTTAAAAAATATTTCAAAATAGACTTTATTCAAGTAATAAATATATATAATACATGTACCGTGCAAAAAAACTCCACCTGTCATTCTGGGAGGCTATACATACATAAAATACAGTTTCCCCATATCGCAATTTTACCCCAAACCCTTGCCACTCATGTGGCCCACTTGCCTGCAAAAAGACTATACATAATTACAATCAAGCCATCCACACTACAGATGCAGGATAAAGAATAACATTTAGTGCAAGATAAATTCTATAAAAGTCCTATTAAAGATAGTCCGAGGGTCTCCAATGAGGTATATAGTAGCTCTCTAATTGATGGTAGGATGGTTCAGTTGCCCGATAACAGCTGGGAAGAAACTGTTCCTGATTCTGGAGGTATGTGTTTCTGTACCTCTTGCCTGTTGGGTGTTTGGATAAGAGAGCAGCCGTGACTTCCTGACACTTTCGCCAAAATGCTATCAATTGAAACATTAAGGGAAGGTTGCCTTTTCGAGGGACTGACTGTCAGATTAGATGTTAAGCTGACACTCAGGTAGCTGTTGAAACAGATATAAGAAATGTCAGAGCACAGGGGTGTTATGACTGGTGGCCAGGACAATACTTATCCTTCAATCTACATTATTAAAAAAAATCTGTCCTTATTAAATTGGAGCATCTTGGACACAAAACCTTGCCATCTTTCATACATTTCAAATAGACTTTGAATGAAGACTGCTTTAGAACTTATAGACATTATGAAACCTTAGATATGAAGACAAAGCTTTCTTCCTGTATCCAGGTCAGCATTCCTCAAATGAAATAAAAAGAAAACAGGAAAAATCTTACCGTTCTTTGTAGAATATCACTACAGCTGTACTGTTTGCTTACGTGACTCCAGAAGTAATTACATACTGTGGTATGTTGATGTTTTGAAAGGTACAGTGGCACAGTGATAACGTTACAACATCAGAGGCCCGGGTTCGATCCTGACTATGGATGTGGTCTGTTTGAAGTTTGTACATTCTCCCTGTGACCACGTGGGTTTTCTCTGGGTGCTCTGGTTTCCTCCCACATTCCAAAGAAGTGCAATTTTTATTTTAATTGCCTTATTTAAGTTACCCCTCGTGTGTAGGATGTGAAACAGGGATAACATAGATATGGGTGATGGTTGATTGCAATGGACTCGGCCGATGGGGCCGTTTCCACAATGTATATTTTCCTCCTTCCACCTGTTCAGATCATTCCAATGGAGATCTCGTTCTATCTCTACCGCACAAAGCCATTTCAATTGCTTTTCCTTTGCAGTTGGAAGCAGTGATTACTGCTTAGCTTGTACACTGTCAAATTATATTGTTTGTCCTTCAGCCATGCCATTTCTGCACTATTTCAAAATAACGAAAAAATTATTAAATTGCTAAAATTGCATTTTATCGTAAAGTATCAATTTTTAAATAAAAACTGAACTAACATTTGATTTGTTATTTGACAGTTATTTTAATGACAGTTATACGTTCTGCATTGTTTACATTTTTATAAAATGTTTTGGGCTTTTCTTGAGGAATGTTGCTGTATTCTTAAAAGATCACCTTTTACCAATGCATTCAGTAGTATCCACAGCACTGTTTTGTGTTGGGATAACTCAATCTAATTTAAAACCATGTCGAGACAGCCAGCTCATACATTTTCGTCTTTGCGTAATAATATTCATCATGTGCGTTTCTATTGTTATAAGTTCCAGTGAGCCGTTTAAATATGATGATGGCAGCTAAAATGTCAGCATAATTCGGTGAACTGCATTGACTTGACCTTGAGGATGAGTGCATTATGATGATTTGTATTTTCTAATTCTTAAATTATTTGGTGGGCAGAGAAAATGAAAATGTATGAGGTCAGACTGTTAAGGCACATCTGCCATTCATTTTCTTAAAAGAATAATATTTCCTTTATTGTCTGTACATGTTTCAAAATTGCTCAAATAGCCCTACACTACTTTAACATAATTTAAATAATGTGAATAAGTATCTTTTGCAAACAGTTGCTTGCAATAATAGTTATTCATATTTACACAAGCTTGGGCACTTTTAGAAAAAAAATGGCACAATATACTTTTACATTTTACACGAAAACCATAGAACATAGAACAGCACAGGAACAGCCCCTTCGGCCCTCAGTGTCTGTGCTGAACATGATATTAGGTTAAATCTCCTCTGTCTGTACGTGATCCTTGTCCCTTCATTCTTTATGTAGCCATGTGCCTATCTGAAAGCCTCTTATATGCCACTATTTTATCTGCCTCCACCATCACCCCTGGCAGCGCATTAAAAGCTTGCCCGTCCATCTCCTTTAAACTTTGCCACTCTCACCTTAAATCTCTGCCCTCTAGTCTTTGACATTTCCACTCTGAGAAAAGGGTTCTGACTGGGAGGAGGCAGAAGGAAAATAAAACATTAAAGAATGGAGGCTTAATCAAGATTTTACCATCGGTGTGGCAGTATCGTTTAATTATTTTTCAATTCTATCACACAGGCTCTGGAAAGTGAATTTGTATCTTGCCAACTACATCAATGGATTGACCTTATTTTTGGCTACAAACAGCGAGGCCCAGAGGCATTGCGGGCTCTCAACGTTTTTCACTACCTGACCTACGAGGGCTCTGTCAATCTCGACAGCATCACCGATTCCGGTCTGCGAGAGGTAATACCTAGCAACTCCAGCTGATCCAAAGATAGGGCTTGCAAATGTTATTGGTGCTACAAGTAATGTTATATCACAGAGATCTGTTCAACAGAAACTCTTGAAATTGTAAGCACAAGGTATGCATTTGCCTAGCTAAGGTGAATTCCCCTTTACGATGTATACTTTGTGTAGAGTTTATTTTATTATTGTCATGTGTACCGAGGTACAAGTGAAAAGCTTTATGTTGCGTGCTATTCCGTCAGTGAAAAGACTATACATGATTTCAATCAAGCCGTCCACAGTGTACTGATACAGAATAAAGGGAATAACATTTATTGCAAGATAAAGTATAGTAACGTCTGATTAAAGATAGTCCGATGGTTTCCAATGAGGTAGATGATAGGTCAGGACTGCTCTCTAGTTGGTGATAGGATGGTTCAGTTGCCTGATAACAGCTGAGAAGAAACTGCCCCTGAATTGAAGGGGTGCATTTTCACACTTCTGTCCCTCTTGCCTGATGGGAGAGGGGGAAGGTAGTGTAATTGTGATATTATATTGTTAATCTTTTCTGACTAAAATTGTTAAACTTAATTGCACGGACTTCAGTCATCTCTTTGTATGTTTGTAACAGGACTCTTAAAGAATTCTGCACTAGTCCTAGCTCCTTCTACTTTCCTTACAGACTTTAAAATAGTTTCTAGTGTTTATTCAGTTCATCATTGTTTCGTGAGGAATATTCAAAATGCTTCTAATCATTGAAATAATGTACAATCTGTAACATGCTTTGTTTTAGGCATAGATTTATTATCATCACGTGCTGTTTGTCTGCACATACCCCCTGTGACCGTACGGGTTTCCTCCGGGTGCTCCGGTTACCTCCTATATCTCAAAAAGACTTGGGATTTGTAGGTTAATTGGCTGTTGTAAAATAATTGCCCCTAAATGTGTAGTGACTGGATAGGAAACTGGGATAACACCATAGAACTAGTGTGAACGGGTGATCGATGGTCGGTGTGAAGTTGGTGGGCCGAACTATATCTCTAAAACTAAAACTGAAAACTGGAACGGGCTTGTGTACCTAGGAATGGTGAAAAGCTTTGTTTGTGTGCTATCGAATCAAATCAGATAATACTATACTTGAATACAATCATACCTAATTCAAGTACAATAGGTAGAGTGAAGAGAAAGATACAGGGTGCAGAATATAATTCTCAGTATTGTAGTGTAAAAGTTCCAGAGAAAAAGTCCAATGTCCGCAATGAGGTAGGTTGGAGAATTGGGACTGTACCCAAGCTTATGAATAGTTGTTGTAGATATATTAGAACTTCAATAAATTCATCAGAATCCAAATGATCACTTGATTATTTAAGTGTATATAATTCAGGTTGCCTCTGTAGAAAAATGAACATAAATCTGTTGAACCTTCCAATTAAATTCTTGATCATATTTTAACTAACTAACAAGTTTTTGAACTGGAAATATTTGCTATTTTTTAATTAAAAACTAAAAAATGAAGTTTGAGGGATTTATTTTGGCATGATCAGTTATTTGAAAGGAATAGTTTTAGGAACTTGTTTTAAAAGAAATTCTCACCGCCCTTCTTTTCCCTTAAAACCAAATTATATAAATCCTTTCTTGTCCTTAAGTGGTTGAAAATAGCCATGGTGAACAAAACCAACAAAGCAATCACAGATAATTTTAAAACCATAAGCTTGCCCATGCACAATGAAAGCCTCCTCAAACAGTGGCCCTCCCTTTCCTTATTGTATTCCCTTTTTAGAAAACTATTTGAAGGTCAAAACAACATGATTTTAATGGGCCCAGTGAAATCCTTTTAGTGGTATTCTTGCACCATTTAAAGCCATGTACATATGCAACAAATCTGCCACAAAAAGACAAAACTCATCATTTGCACTAATGTCATGGTATTGTATTTCACTACATCAAACTCTGTAATCTGAGACCACAAAAACCCTTTCAAACATTTGGGCTGTTGAGTAACTTGTACTGAGTAATGTCACGTGCAAGATTTCCACAGATATATATATCCAATTGACAGGTCAATTAGTGGGACCAATAAATTATTCCTGTCGTTTCTTTAAATCAGTGCACATTGTTTCCATCAATTTTTTTTGGATATGCCTTCAAAATAGTTTTGTCACTTTTGTCACTAGTTTTTTCTGCATGAACAAAAGAACCACTAAGGGGGTTTTAACACTTATTCAGAACATTATGAATATGCACCAGCTGTGATGCAAAGCTTAAGAGAAATATGCTTTGAAACTACAGTAAAGTACTCGAGCCATGGTACTGTGCTAGAGACATCCCCAGATATTTACCATCTGTTACAAAATAACTAAAAATGCACAGCCATTCAAAGGAGAATTATTAATAAAGGCTCGTCGGAGGTCAAGCCAGAAGAAGAATGAATTACATTATCTCACCAATCTCTTTTGGCGTTCCATTTTGTATGCAGCATAAGCTTCAGTAACCTGTTTTGAGCATTCCCCTAACAAACTTAAATTCAAAATGTAGTCAGAACATGGTTTTATTATATAATATATATCAGAGCAACAGCACGGTTTGGTTTAGTGCAGTTTAGTTTAATTTAGAAGGATCCCAACCCAAAACGTCACCTATCCTTTTTCTTCAAAGATTCTGCCTGATCCATTGAGTTATTCCAGCACATTGTGTGTATGTTTAGTTTAGTTTAGTTTAGAAATACAGCATGGAAACAAGACCCATTGCTGGTTACCATTCAAATCTGCTTGTTGTAGTTCAGATTAATTTTGCATTTTCTCTGTCAGGATGTTAATGGGTTATTTCCTTGAAGCAAAACATTCCTGAAACCATTATGTTATTAACAGGTTAAGGCAACATGGCTTTGGCATCCATCAGTGAGGGTATAGAGTATAGAAGTTGGGGCGTTATGTTACAGTTGTACACGAAGTGAATGAGGTTGCATGTGGAATATTGTGTTCAGTTTGGCCATCCTGCTGAAGGAAGGATGTCATTAACCTGGAGAGAGTGCAGAGATGCTTTACGAGGATGTTGCCAGGACTCGATGGCTAGAGCTATAGGGAGAGGGTAGGCAGGCTAGGATTTTGTTCGTTAAAGTGCTGGAGGCTGAGGGATGATCTTTACAGAGGTTTATAAAATCATGAGGGGAATAGATAGGGTAGATTTACAGAGTCTTTTGCCCAGAATGGAGGAATCAGAAGGACATAGGTTTACGGTAAGAGGGACAAGATTTAATAGGAACCTGAGGGACAACATTTTCACTCAGAGGGTGGTGGGTAAATGGAACGAACTACCAGAGGAGGTGGTTGAGGTAAGTACAATAACAATATTTAAAAGACACTTGGACAGGTACTTGGATAAGAAAGGTTCGGAGGGATATGGGCCAAATTCAGGACTAGAATAGATGGTGCATCTTGGCTGGCACCGTTGAGCAGAAGATCCTGTTTCCATGTCGTACGAATCTATGACTCAGGGACAGTCTCACCAATGTATAGGAGGCCACATCAGGATCAATAGATGCAGTAGATGAGGTTAGAGAAGGTGCACTTGAACCTCTGCCTCATCTGGAAGGACTGCTTGGGTGTTACATCTCCTGCGTTTGCAGGGGAAAGTACCTGGGGAGGGTGAGGACTGGGTGGGAAGTGATGACTGAACCAAGGAGTTGCAGATGGAGCGGTCTCTGCAGAAGGCTGAAAGGGATGGAGATGGGAAGGTGATGGGATCAGGAAATGGCAGGAAATGGATTATGTGCAGACAGATAAGAGTTGGTCTTGGCAGCATGTTTGGCACAGACATTGTGGGCCGAAAGGTCTGGAGGAAAAGTATCAGGGCAACGACATCAAAAGGTAGATACAAGAAACTACAGATGACGGTTTACCAAGGAAAGAGACAAAATGCTAGAATAACTCAGCGGGTCAGGCAGCATCTCTGGAGAATATGGATGGGTGATGTTTTGGGCCGGGAACCTTCTTCAGAATGATTAGCTTTAGGATATTGATTCATTAAGCCTTGCCATATTTGAAACTGCCAAAACAGATTTTTTTTCTCACTTCAAATTAATAATTGACCCCATTAATCATTAAAGAAACTGTATTTGGAGATGTTATAGTCATTTACTAACACTTGAGACATATTGTTGTAACCAGTCTATTCTAATAGAAAGGTCCCATCACAAAACATTGTCCGTCCATTCCTTCCCCAGATGCTGACTGACCCGCTGAGTTCCACCAGCACTTTATGTTTTGTTCTTGTAAAATATTGTTTCGTCCTGCATAGAAGAGCACTATTCCTGACTCACCATGTGAAGATGCACGACTTTCCATGTCAGAAAATTCAAAAATTTATGATCCTTATTAGTGTTCTTTAAGCAAAGTGTAATCTTGCAACAAGAAGAGCATTTGAGTTTTACTCTGCGAATTCCTCAAAAGTGGCATCACAAGTGGATAGGGTGGTCAAGAAGGCTTCCTTGTACAGGGTGATCGCTGATCGGGCCGGACTCAATGGGCCGAAGGCCCTGTTTCAACACTATATCTCTGAAGTCTAAAGGTGGACAGTGTCTCCTGGAACTCAGCCACTGATTATTGCAGCTGAGGGCAGGGTGTCCCATCATCCATGTCAATATCTCTCCCTGTGATTGCGTGGGTTTCCTCCCACATCCCAAAGGCTTTGTAGGTTAATTAACCTCTGTCAAATTGCCCCTAGTGTGTAGGGAGTGGATGAGAAAGTGGGATAACGTAGAACTAGTGTGAACGGGTGATCGATGGTCGATGGGGACTAGGTGGGCTGAAGGGACTGTTTCCATGCTGTATCTCTAATTTACAGAAGATCACCAAGCATTAGTTACCTATTACAGGATTCCCTTTGGAAAAAGCTGGGCATCTTTGGCATAAATAATTGTTAAGAGGCTGTTTTGCCTGAACTTTCCAACTTGGCTAAAGTGATGCTATGAAAAAATGTAATATTGCAGCTCACTCAATCATTTTTATTTGTATTTTCCTTCATTTATGTTGTCTGACATTCATAAAGCAACAAAATTATGAATTCAGAGCCGGAGAAGTTACTCAGTTCTGTGAATCGGCTCCACCATTTAATAAAATCATGGCTGATGTGACTATGCCCATAATTCAACATTGGCAACCTTTCAATCCCTTGTTATTAAGAATCTATCAACACCGAGAATAAATATTTAAAGATTCTACTTCCATTTCCCTTTGAGGACAAGAGTCTTTACCCCTTATAAGAAACAAAATTCACCTCAGTTTTAATTAGAAAATAATTAGCCATTCGGCCCTTTGAGCCAGCACCGCCATTCATTGTGTTCATGGCTGATCATCCACAATCAGTAACCTGTGCTCAACATCTCTCCATATCCCTTGATTCCACTAGCCCCCTGAGCTCTATCTAACTCTCTTAAATTCATCCAGTGATTTGGCCTCGACTGCCCTCTGGCAGAGAATTCCATAAATTCACAACTCTGGGTGAAAAAGTTCCTTCTCACCTCAGTTTTAATTGAAGTCTTCCTTATTGTTAAACAGTGACCCTCAAGTTCAAGACTCTTCCACAAGAAGAAACATCCTATCCACATCCCCCCTCACTCCTCTCCCCTGAACTTTGGCTGACCTTGCACCGTTTTTCTCCTCCCACTCCCCCTCCGGTTACATTCCTTCCTCCAGCTTCACAATTCGCAACTTTTCTATCTTCGCGCTTCACAATTTGACATTTTTATCCTTTTGGCTCACACCTGTTTTTTTTTCATCTCTGGCCTTTGTCCAACAATCTGACTATCTTTGGAGTAAGGAACAGTGGGAATATGAAACGAGCTGTCGGAGGAGGTAGTTGAGGCAAGTACTATAACAACATTTAAAAGAGATTTGGACAAGTACATGGATAGGAAAGGTTTAGCAGAATATGGGCAAACATGGGCAGGTGGGACCAGCATAGATGGGGATCTCGGTCAGGACCTTTATCCTGCTCCTCCCCTCTTTCTCCTCTCTACCCCCCCCCCCCCCCCCCCCCCCCACTGACCCACTGAGTTACTCCAACGCTTTGTGTCTTTCTTTGGTAAACCATCTTCTGCAGTTCCTTTCTATTACTTTCCACATACATCCTGTCAAAAGCCCTCAGAATCTTATCAGCTTAATTGAGGTTACATAGAAGCATAGAAAATAGGTGCAGGAGGAGGCCATTCGGCCCTTCGAGCCCGCACCGCCATTCATTGTGATCATGGCTGATCGTCCCCAATCAATAACCTGTGCCTGCCTTCTCCCCATATCCCTTGATTCCACTAGCCCCTAGAGCTCTATCTAACTCTCTCTTAAATCCATCCAGTGATTTGGCTTCCACTGCCCTCTGTGGCAGAATTCCACAAATTCACAACTCTCTGGGTGAAAAAGTTTTTTCTCACCTCAGTTTTAAATGGCCTCCCCTTTATTCTAAGACTGTGGCCCCTGGTTCTGGATTCCCCCCAACATTGGGAACATTTTTCCTGCATCTAGCTTCCTTTTATAATTTTATATGTTTCTATAAGATCCCCTCTCATCCTTCTAAACTCAAGTGAATACAAGCCTAGTCTTTTCAATCTTTCCTCATATGTCAGTCCTGCCATCCCAGGGATCAATCTCGTGAACCTATGCTGCACTGCCTCAATTACAAGGATGTCCATCCTCAAATTAGGAGACCAAAACTCTACACAATACTCCAGATGTGGTCTTACCAGGGCCCTATACAACTGCAGAAGAACCTCTTTACTCCTATACTGAAATCCTCTCGTTATGAAGGCCAACATTCCATTAGCTTTCTTCACTGCCTGCTGTACCTGCACGCCAGCTTTCAGTGACTGGTGTACAAGGACACCCAGGTCTCGTTACCTCGCCGCCTTCCAAACTTCAGTGGATACAAATGTGGCCTGTCTAACCTTTCCTCTTAAGGCAACTCATCCAGTCCAGATATCAAGAGTCAAGAGTATTTTGAGGATTGGGTCTGATGGTTCTAACTAGCGGTGCCTTGGGATTTGGTGATAATGGAACACAATGAAAATGTAATTGAAGACAGTGGGTTTAGGCTTATTATTATCATCACGTGTACCAAGATACAGTGAAAAGATTGTTTTGCATGCTATCTCATCAAATCAGATAATTCTACACATCAATACACTTAGAAACATAGAAAATAGGTGCAGGAGGAGGCCATTTGGCCCTTCGAGCCAGCACCACAGAATCTAAACTCAAGTCCAATAGGTAGCCCGAAGTGGGAGATACAGAATACAGCATATAGTTCGCAGCATTGTGGAGCATCATTTGCGTAGATAAAGTCCAATGTCCACAATGGGGTAGAGGTGAATCAGACAGTACCCTAGCTTATGGAAGGACTGTTCAGAAGCGTGATAACAGAGGGAAAGAGGGTTTTTCTGTACCTTCTGGCCAATAGGTGAAGAAGAATGAACGGGACTTTGATTATGTTCCGAGGCAGTGTGGAGTGTGGATGGAGTCAATGGTACGGAGTCTGGTCTGTGTGATGGACTGGGCTTGTTTAAATTAGTATCTGCAAATTATACTCGGGTTTCTCTGTTGCACCTTGAACGATCCACACTGTTTGCTTTTCCCAGCCATCTTCTGTCTCTTAGTCACTTTGTGTAAACGGAAAGCGGTGGGGCGATTGTTACTTCTCTGTACAAATCACATATCTGCTCATTGTCTCCCCAAGCTTGCCGCAGGGGGAGGCAAATTGAAAGAACAATATTTCACTCAGCAGACTGTGAATCATTATGCTTGGATATAAAAGAGGAAACAAAAGCACGTTTCCCACCAAGTGCATTCTCCATATGGTGCATGCAGTAGTTATTTTTCTCTCCTCAGTAAAAATTAAAATGCTGGGCTCTAGTTTTGCCAGCAGACAAACTGAATGATATGATCTCATTGCCAGAACAAAAATAGGCCTCAGGTATTGGACCTGCATTGTCAACATAACTAGATTTTTTGCAGTTTGAGGATTCTTAAATTAGATGATGTTGAAAGTAGTTATTTGAGGAATCCTCTGTCTGTATATTAACTGTATTGGTTTAGGTTTATTATTGTCACGTGTGCCAAGGTACAGTGAAAAGCTTTGTTTTGCATGCTATCTAATCAGATCAGATAATACTCTACATAACTACAATCAAGTCAAACTCGCGTTTCATTGTGGGCCATTCCTGTGCTGTACTGTGTACCTGTTTTGCATGCTATCCAGTCAAATCAGATAATTCTACACATAAATATAATCAATTTAAACTCAAGTACAATAGGTTGAGCAAAGGGGAAGATACAGAGTGCAGAATTTTGTTCTCAGCATTGAAGGGCATCAAAGAACCTTTTGTTCTCAAGAGAATTGAGTAATCCCTGCAGCACTGGGATCTATCTTCAATCTATGTCCAGTTCTTTTTTATTATAATATATATCTTCCCCATTCCCCCATCACTCCCGGCCCTAATTCGAAAGTAAACGTTGATGTGGGAAAAATTAGTTTTCTTGTTAATACTTAACTTTAATGTATTTAAAATTGAACTGTGCTGTTGGCGGTAGTTTTCCTGCTCTGTCAAAGCACACAAAGATTCCCGGTTATAATGCTTCTTAATCCCATTTGCTCCAATCAAACCTGCTATTGAAAATGAACAAATTACTGACTACCTCTCCGCTTGGTAATAAAAATAGCTGGAAGGAATTTTCTTCTTGCCTGACAGTCCCTGGCCTTTCATCCGTGCAGTGCCGACTGGTTTACCTCCCCTGAGAAACTAGTTATTTCTTGATTTTCCACAGCAGGAGATAATTGGTAGTTTATGTAATAATTAATTACACAAGATTCTTTTCCTTATTATCAGCCTGTTTATTTCATGTGAGACTTTGAGGACTGCAGCTATTTAAATGGGATACCAATGCAGAATATGAGTTAGCAAGTTGCTATTTTTGGTTCCAAAAATAAACAAATGTATATTTTCCCCAAGGAACCCAAATGCTTGCGGGGTGTTCTAAATGTCAGAGTTATTTTTTATTGAGAAATTAAACAAATTCTTGAGCGTGATCTGCTTTTCCCCAAAGTGGTAATTGCTGTGACCATTGTCTTTTTTTCAAAGATCGCAGAGACTTATTGTGTTAAAGATCCCTATACCTTTCTCCTTACATCGGAGTTTGTTAAGGTATTTTGGCTGAGAGCGTTGCTGTTTTAAATGGTTTGAAATAACACTGCATGTGGTTACCATTTAACTATTAACCTGCAAGCAATCGCAAAGGAATAATTAATGCCGCATGTTGCAGGAAAAGACTGTTGACAATAACTAACCAGTCACTTCATTTTACAGATTGCAAAGGGAGTGTCTTTGCTATGAATTTCCAGCAGTCTTAGCCGGGGCTAGTGCGTGCTTGCATTGTCAGAGGAGCATTGACCCATCACTTTGATGCATATTGATCATGACAGTCACTCCTTTTTCCCTCAGGCCATGGAGGTACACATACAGAACCTTGGACAAATGCCATCCCAGTTGCTTATTGAGCCACATCCACCCCGCAGCTCGGCCATGCACCTGGTGAGAAACTGCGTATTTTGCAATACACCTTCACTTTGTTCGATGCTGAAATTAAATGAAATGTTGCAATAGATGAGGATGGATCACATCCGCAAAATGATACAATAAAGCCCGATTGTTGTCTCAAATTAATTCATAAAGTTTTCAAGGGATATGGGCCAAACAAGGGCAGGTGGGAATAGCGTAGGTGGTGGTATATGGATCGAAACGCCAGAGGAGGTAGTCAAGGCAGGTGCTATAAAAACATTTAAAAGACATTTGGACAGGTACATGGATAGGAAAGGTTCAGAGGAATATTGGCCAAACATAGGTAAATGGGACTAGCGTAGATGGGGCATCTTGGTCGGCATGGACAAGTTGGGCCAAAGGGCCTGTTTCGGTGCTGCATGACTCTATAACTCCGTGACTCTAAGAGTACAATAAATATCTTCTCCACTTGATTATAATATTTATACTTCCATAGATATGAGTATCTCATAAAACACGAGGGCAGATTATTTTGTGTATAGTGTCATAAATTTATTTTGTATAAATTTTGTTCCATTTATTTTAACTCATTATCCTTAGATCAGCAGTTCTCTTACTAAACACCCACTGTTATTATACAGTGAGTATTTTCTATCTCCATCTGAAGCACTCCCCAATCATTACCACCATCTTCTACCCTGCGATATTCAGTGAGGGATACTAAGCAAGCCTTGTTGATAGCTGTGATCAGAGAGTGCAAGAGTGAAACTGGGAGATGTGTACGCAGAGAGGTAGCAAATTAGGTTCCATAACCGGTAGATGGGTGCAGATTCTGGGCACAGGTGTGAGAGTCAGTGAGAACCAGTGGAAAGGAGAATTACTGGAGAGTGGCAAGGGAATAAGCACAAAGAGAAGAAAAAGGTATAGTTTCTGTGCCTGAAAAATAAAAACATAAAGATATTCTGTACTATTAAGATTCACAATGATGGAGGTGATAGAAGCGAGAATGTATAGACAGAGATTATGGGTGGCACGGTAGTGTATCTGGTAGAGCTACTGCCTCAGAGCGCAGGGGCCCGGATTGAATCCTGACTATGGGTACTCTCTGTGTGAAGTTTGCAGGTGGGTTTTCTCCAGGTGCTGTGGTTTCCTCCCACATTGCAAAGTCATGTGGTTTTGTAGGTTAATTGGTCCCCTGTAAATTGCCCCTAGTGTGTAGGGAGTGCACGAGAAAGTGGGATAACATAGAACTGGTATGAACGGGTGATCGATGCTCAGTGTGGACTCACTGGGCCGAAGGGCCTGTTCCCATGCTGTATCCCTAAACTAAATGTCAGGATAGACAATTAAAATTAGGATTATTGATATTTTTAAAAACTAATAGAGCTCAAAAGTTAAATAATGCAGATATATTCAAATTTTCAAAAATAATTTTAAAATAATTTAAAAATAAAATACATTCTGCGAATGTGGTAATAGAAGCAGCACAAAAATATTATGGCAGAAAATATGAAAAATATTCTGAAGAAAATAAATGGCACTAGAATAAACTAAAAGAAAGAGTTGATAATACTGAAAGAATCCGATAAATGACATTCGTAGCACATATTTCATTATCTGTGTGGATAATACCAAGTAACAAATGATTTTGGTGTACAGTATACTTCCCATTACCTTGCAAATGATTTAGTGCACATTTGTGTCTCTCAGTTTAAAAAAAGAAAGAGCTATTGGAAATATCCAGTCACAAACAATTCGCAATCTCTCCACCAACACACATAGCAGAGTAGAGATTTTACATTTAACAATCCAGCAGACGTGTAAAATGGAGAGGGGTCTCAGCCTCTGGATTGTCACTCAAATTTGACCATCAAAAATATCAAATCAGTTTTTATTTCCAGTATCTGCAATTATTTTGATATTTGTTCTTTCTGTTATTCATTGATAGAATTAACTTTAAAAGTTTGTACTAAATGTTTATTTTACCTGGAACGCCTTCTGCACCACCTCATGTACCACTCCCAACATGGACCCCTTACTACCCAAAAACGACACTCTAAAGTGCTAGAGTAAATCAGCAGGTAAGGCAGCATCTCTGGAGAACGCGTTTAGGCGACGTTTTGGGTCAGGACTCTTTTGACACCCTTTTGTCTCCTTTTCACCTTTAGTCTTTGTCATCTACTCCACCCATCTGCCACTCACCCCCCTCATCTGTATCCACCTATCACTTAACCCGCCCCTTATCCAGTTTTCCCTCCCCTATGCCATTGGTCTGAAGAAGGGTCCTGACCTGAAATGTCACCTATCTATGTTCTCCATAGAAGCTGCCTGACCTGCTGAGTTACTCAGTACTTTGTGTCTTTTTTTGTAAACCAACATCTACAGTTCCTTGTGTCTTCCCTTAAAACCCATCCTGCTGTCGAGACCACATAGATGTAAGCAATGTTTGTTTTACCAAAATTGCAGTACATTATCCTGTGCATGTGATTACTCTACCTAATGTTTTTTCCCAGTTTTACCAAACCTCCGCATTAATTGTGTTTTCCCTTTTGCCTCTTCTGTTTTCTCCTCTTTGTTTCTATTCAACAGTGTTTCCTTCCACAGAGCCCACTCATGTTTAAGGATCAGATGCAGCAAGATGTTATAATGGTACTAAAATTTCCATCCAACTCCCCTGTTACTCATGTGGCAGCCAACACATTGCCTCACCTCAGCACCCCTGCTGTGGTCACTGTGACCTGTAGCAGGCTGTTTGCAGTGAATAGGTGGCATAACACTGTAGGTAAGTAACAACACTATCTTTGAATATCTTTAACTTTCATAACATAACATTATTTACAAGGATATTGCCAGGGCTCGAGGTGCTAAGCTTGGGGCGACATGGTGGCGCAGCAGTAGAGTTGCTTTCTTACAGCGCCAGAGACCCGGGTTCAATCCTGACTACGGCCGCTGTATGTGGAGAGTTTCCACGTTCTCCCTGTGATCGCGTGGGTTTTCTCCGTGTGCTGCCACATTCCAAAGACGTGCAGGTTTGGAGGTTAATTGGTTTCCGTAAAAGAAAATAGTTCCTAGTATGTAGGATAGAACTAGTGTACGGGTGATTGTTGGTTGGCGCGGACTCAGTAGGCCAAATGGCCTGGTTCTAAGCTGTATCTCTAAACTAAACTAAAACTATAGGGAGAGTTTGGGCTGGCTAGTACTTTATTCCTTGGAGCTCAGGAGGCTGAGGAACAATCTTAGTGTATAAAATCATGAGGGGAATAGATAAGGTGAATGCACAGTCTTTTACCCAGAGATGGGGAATCAAGCACTATAGGACATAGGTTTAAAGCGGGAGGGGCAAGATTTAATAGAAACCTGAGGGGTAACATTGTCACTCAGACGGTGATGGATAAATGGAACTCGCTGCCAGAGGAGGTAGTTGAGGCAGATAATATCACAACATTTAAAAGACACTTGGACAGGTACATGGATGGGAAAGGTTTAGAGGAATATGGGCCAAGCGCAGGCATGGGACATTCAACACTAAGATACAGCATAACACAATAATAACAGTGGCCTTTTAATAGCACTATGTGGCACAGTGGTGCAGTGGGTACAGCCGCTGCCTCACAGTGTCAGAGTTCCCTGTTCAATCCTGATCCCCGGTGCAGTCTGTGGAGTTTGCACATTTTCCCTGTGATCGTGTGGGTTTCCTCCGGGTGCTCTGGTTTCCTTTCGTGTGGGTTTACAGGTTAATTGGCCTCTGTAAACTGTCCCTAGAGTGTAGGGAGTTGCTGAGAAAGTGGGGAAACACAGAACTAGAGTGTTTAATGTTCAATGTGGACTCGGTGAGCCGTTGAGTCTGTTTCCCTGCTGCATCTCTAAACTAAACTAAATTAAACTCAATTAAAGGTAAACAACGGTTGTGTATGTCTGCATTTTGCTTCCCAGACTGGAATGATATAAATTTCTTATGAGTTGAATTCAGATCATTCTAAATTAGCACGTCTGATGATAAAAGTTTAAGGCATGCATGTTTCTGTTAGAGTGCAGGGCAAAGCAGGTGGGAATAAGAAAGCCTGAATGACAGGAGAAATTGATGCTCAGATCAGGAAAAGGGAGGCTTGGGACAGGTTTAGGCAGCTGGGATCAAATGTATCCATGGAGGTGCTTTGGGAACTGAAGAGCATACTTAAGAAGGATCCCACTACTGGCATCTTCCGATCTCCTCCCCTTTCTGCTTTCCGCAGAGACCATTCCCTCCATAACTCCCTGGTTCACTCGTCCCTTCCTACCCAAACCACCCCCTCCCCAGGCACTTTCCCCTTCAACCGCAGGAGATGCAACACCTGTCCCTTTACCTCCCCCCTCGCTCCATCCAAGGACCCAAACTGTATTTCCAGGTGAGGCAGAGGTTCACCTGCACCTCCTCCAACCTCATCTGTTGTATCCGCTGTTCCAGATGTCAACTTCTCTACATCGGCGAGACCAAACGCAAGCTCGGCGATCTTTTCGCTCAACACCTTCGCTCAGTCCGCCTTAGCCAACCTGATCTCCCGGTGGCTCAGCACTTCAACTCCCCCTCCCACTCCCAGTCTGACCTTTCTGTCATGGGCCTCCTCCAGTGTCATAGTGAGGCCCACCGCAAATTGGTGGAACAGCACCTCATATTTCGCTTGGGCAGCTTACAGCCCAGCGGTATGAACATTGACTTCTCTAACTTTAGATAGCTCCTCTGTCCCTCTCTTCCCCTCCCCTTCCCAGTTCTCCCACTGTCTTCCTGTCTCAAACTATATCCTTTCTTTGTCCCGCTCCCCCTGACATCAGTCTGAAGAAGGGTCTCGACCCGAAACGTCACGCATTCCTTCTCTCCATAGATGCTGCCTGACCCGCCAAGTTAATCCATCATTTTGTGATACTTAAGAAGGAAATCGGGAAGGCATAAAGGGGACAGGAGATAGCTTTGGCAGACAACATTAAGGAAAATCCAAAGAGAATTTCATGTACAGTTAGGGAAAGAGCATAACTAGAAAGAATAGGGTCCCGCAGAAAACAAAGCAGTCATCGCTGTGTGGAACTGCAGGAGATGAGCCATAATGAGCATTTCCCCTCTGTTTTATAGTGGAGAAAGGCATGAAGGGTCTTTGGACAGTTAATGGGGATGCCTTGAGGACAGACCGTATTATGGCCGAGGAGGTCATAGGTGAATGAAGATAGCTGAATCTCCCAGGCCTGATCAGATATATCCAAGGAAACTAGAGAGGGAATTTCAAGAGCTCTGTCTGAGATTTATGAATCATCTTTTGACACGGATGAGATGGCAGAAGACTGGAGGGTACTTAATGTTGTGTCTCTATTTAAAAAGGCTGCAAGGAAAAGCCTGGGAACTATAGATCAGTGAGCCTAACATTAGTTTAGTTTAGTTTAGAGATACAGTGGCCAGCGATCCCCGCACATTATCACTATCCTACACCCCACTATGGACAATTTGTTTACATTTACCAAGCCAATTAACCTACAAACCTGTACATCTTTGGAGTGTGGGAGTAAAACGAAGATCTCGGAGAGAAAACCCACACAGGTCACGGGGAGAACGTACAAACTCCGTACAGACAGCACCTGTAATCGGGATCGAACCCAGGTCTCCAGTGCTGCATTCACTGTAAGGCAGCAACTCTACCACTGCGCCACCCTGACCGGCCTAGTTGTAGGCAAAGTACTGGAGAGGATTGTGAGGGATGAGACATATATGCATTTGAATAGACAGGAACTGATTAAGGATAGTCAGCACGGATTTGTATGTGGAAGATCGTGTCTTACGAATGTGATTGAGTTTTTTGAAGAAGTAACCAAAAAGATTGATGAGGACAAAACCGTAGACATTGACTATATGGATTTCTGCAAGGCCTTTGATAAGGTTCCGAATGGTAGGCTGCTATGGAAGGTTAGATTGCATGGGATTCAGGGAGAGATGGACAATCGGTTTTTCATGGAAGGAAGCGGTGGGTGATGGTGGAAGTGTGTTTTTCGGACTAGAGGCCTGTAACTAGTGGTGTGCTGAGAGGATCAGTGCTGGGCCATTGCTGTTTGATTTATATCTTATGTGGTTATATTTGGATGTGAATGTACAAGGCATATCATATCATATCATATATATACAGCGCGGAAACAGGCCTTTTCGGCCCACCAAGTCCGCGCCGCCCAGCGATCCCCGCACATTAACACTATCCTACACCCACTAGGGACAATTTTTACATCTACCCAGTCAATTTACCTACATACCTGTACGTCTTTGGAGTGTGGGAGGAAACCGAAGATCTCGGAGAAAACCCACGCAGGTCACGGGGAGAACGTACAAACTCCTTACAGTGCAGCACCCGTAGTCAGGATCGAACCTGAGTCTCCGGCGCTGCATTCGCTGTAAAGCAGCAACTCTACCGCTGCGCTACCGTGCAAAATTTACAGATAACACCAAAGTAGATAGTATAGTAGATTATGAAGATGGTTATCAAACATTTTAGTATGATCTTGATCAGCTGAGCAAGTGGGCTGAGGAATGGTTAATGGAGTTTAATGCAGAAAATGTTGCATTTTGGGAAGTCAAATCAGGGCAGGACCTCCACAGTGGGCCCTGAGGAGTGTTGTCGAGCAGAGGGATCTAGGAGTACAGGTACATAGTTCCCGGAACGCAGGAGGATGAGAGGTGATCTTATAGAGGCGTATAAAACCATGAGGGGATAGATAGGCCGAATGCATAGTCTTTTACCCAGAGTTGGTGAATCAAGAACCAGAGGACATTGGTTTAAGGTGAGAGGGGAAAGATTTACTAGGAACCTGATGGGCAACATTTTCACACAGAGGGTGGTGGGTACATGGAATGAGCTGCCAGAGGAGCCAGGGCGGCATGGTAGTGCAGCAGTAGAGTTGCTACCTTGCAGCGCCGGAGACCCGGCTGTCTGTACGGAGTTTGTACGTTCTCCCCGTGACCTGCGCAGGTTTTCTCGGAGATCTTCGGTTTCCTCCCACACTCCAAAGACGTACAGGTATGTAGGTAAATTGGCTTGGTAAATGTGAAAATTGTCCCTAGTGTGTGTCGGAGAGTGTTAATATGCTGGGATCGCTGGTTGCCGCGGACCCGGTGGGCCAAAGGGCCTGTTTCCGCGCTGTATCCCTAAACTAAACTAAACTAAACTAAAAGGAAGTAGTTCAGGCAGGTGCTATAAAAACTTTTAAATGACATTTGGGCAGGTTCGCGGATAGGAAAGGTTTAGAGGGATATAGGCAAAACATGGGTAAATGGGACTAGCATAATACATTTATTTATTTATTTATATAGCGCTATGGACTAGATAGGCAAGGGCCTGTTTCCGTGCTATATGACTCTATGACTGAGGAATTAAATCAGCAGTGAAACGCATGCATGATTCGACTATCGGAGTATTACACTACATCAGTTCATACTCGCTGCAACACACTTTTTCAATATCATTAATTTACCATTTTCGGATTGCCAATTACAAAATATATGTTATGTTCAGTCCTTCATCTGTATAATTTTGCGGAAGGCTTGTTTTTATATTTAAATTGTTACAAATTTCTCTGATAATCATTTTAATGTTTAATATGTCATTAAAACTGCTTTAAAGGTAGACACAATATCCTACCGAACTTTCACATAAATATCTCCACAGTTATAACAATGCACGGGAAGGTAGAATTGTTATTAATAGGTACTGCAAAGAGTAACTTCCCAACTGGGTGTTTAGTTATTTAAAACACGATTTACATTATTTCAACAGTTCAAGATAAAAATATATGGTTCTTTTTTGCTACTGTAAACTCCACAACATATTTTTCAACTTAACTGGATATCGATCATTAAGGTCTTTTCAGGCAGCAACATGCAGAGTATGTAAACTTAAAACATTCATATCGACTGTAAATGACAGCTGGTATGTGACTTCATTAACGCTAGACATTTTCTCCTACTTCTGAAATTTGCCTGTGGTTCTACAACATTTTTTAATATCCTTAACCTTTTTTTAAGACTAAATTTCAAAGCCATTTGAAATGTAGAAACATTTAATAAGGATTATATTAATAATGCTACAAGGAAAATGTATATTTATCAAGGATCCAAGAGTGTCACATTTTTAATATACTGCACTATTTCAAGGAGAAAGGGTGATGGACAGTGAATTATGAATTACATGTGTGAAACCTATTGGTATTTCAGAATAACTATGAGTAATAAATTGGCTTTAAATGTAAAGGTGCAACTGGTTTCGCATGGCTTTCTTTGCTTTAGTCATTCCTATTGCTATTTTCATCAGTAGGGGATAGAAGGCTCGAAGGGCCGATTGGCCTCCTCCTGCACCTATTGTCTATTGTCTAAAAGTAGAGTATTTTGATGACGTCAACTAATTGCTTGGAGGCTAGTAAACTTGTCAAATTTACAAACAACTAGTTTCTGTGCCTTTTTTTCCTGCATTGCTTATATGCCCTCTTTCTGGAGATTGCACAGAGCTTCTCCACAGTTGTTCCTGGATGACTGATTTGCTCTTTTAAGATTAGTCGGTGATCATTGGTTGGCGTGGACTCAGTGGGCCGAAGGGCCTGTTTTCATGCAGTATCTCTAAACTAAACTGAACTAATTATACACAATTGCATAATAGAACCAAAATTAATCCAATCTTCAACTAATGCCCTCACCACATATATAATTGGATGTTGACGAGACACAATATTCTGGCTCAATATTCTGCTCACTGATGCAGGAACAAATGAAACATAGTTCAGTGCTACAGTTATTCCAGTGGCCCGATTGTGTAAATAAGGGTGGGGGACCAGGAGATTAAACTGAGATGAAACCAAGAGACTTTAGTCTAAAGATTAAACTGGTTTTCACAGCCTGGAAAGCATCCTGGGAGTCAGATTGTCATTCTATTGATTCCAGTGAATGGAAAAGCAGATGAGTTTAATAAAGGACATTTGATATGACTGTCAGATTACCACCAGGTGTTGGAGATAAGCATCTCCCGCGTGTTCTGAAAAATTCCCAGTTAGTGTCTTGCTACATTAAAAAAAAAGTTGTTTTGTCTTTGTGCAGAATCACTTCCAGGTTATGCAGACAGTCAAATAAACAAATAAGCAGACAGTCAAATAAACAAATCACCTCCTCTAACCTCATCTACTGCACTCAGTGCTCCCGATGTGGTCTCTTTTACAGCAATGAGACTAAGCATAGACTCGGCAACTGCTTTGTCGAACATTTACACTCAGTTCGTTAAGTCCTGCTGGATCTCCCAGTTGCTAACCATTTTAACTCTCATTCCCATTCCCATTCCTACACTGATCTTACTGTCCTGGGCCTCTTCCATTGCCAGTGAGGCCACACATACACTGGAAGAACAGCACCTCATATTCCGTTTGGATAACATACAACGCAATGGTGTGAATATTGATTTCTCCAATTTCTTCAAACATCTGCCCCACAACCCTGCCCCCTCCCTCTTCTCTCCCTCTCTTCCCGGCCCCACCTGGATGTGCACTAATTTCTCCCTTTCTCCTCCCCTTCCACCAAAATTCCTTCCTCTGGCTTCACATTTCAGGCCTCCTTTATCTCCTTATCTCACTACCTTTTGGCTTTTCATCTCTGATCTTTGCCCAACCATCTGCCAATCAAAACTTCCTTTTTCTGTATCCACCACAATGATCAGTCTGAAGAAGGGTCCCAACCTGAAACATCGACTATCCATGTTCTCCAGAGATGCTGCCTGACCCGCTGAGTCACTCCACACTTTGTGCTTTTCTGCCTATTGCTTGCCCACCCCACCTCTCTCTCCCCTACTACAATCAATCTGAAGAAGAGTCCTGCCCCGATATGTCACCAACCCATGTTCCCCAGAGATGGTGGATATAGAAGTCATGTTGTAGTTTTGTAAGACGTTAGTGAGGCCACATTTAGAGTATTACGTTCAGTTCTGGTTCAAAAGGGTCCAGAGAAGATTTACAAGGATGTTGCCAGGGCTCAAGTGCCTGAGCTACAGGCAGCAGTTGAGCAGGCTAGGACACTATTCCTTGGAGTGCAGGAGGATGTTGGGGTGATCTTATAGAGGATATATAAAAGTATATATATAAAATTATAAAATATATGTATAATTATATATATAATTAATCATTATAACAGGCAAATAAATAAACAATAATAGTACAAAATAAATACCCCAAGGCCTTACAGTTCAGAGCCTATTTGGAGGTTGTAATGTTTAATAGGCTGATGGTTGCAGGAAAGAAGCTGCTCCTTTACCTGGACATTATAGTTTTCAGGCCAATGATCTACCTTTAATAATATTACTAATGCAACTGAGACGGTTTTATAATTACCAATGCAACTGAAACACTTAATAACTTAATGAAATTAGTTCAGCCATTTGTAAGACACTGCTTTGTGTGATTTCTCCACAGGATTACGGGGCGCTCCGGGATACTCTCTGGAACAGGCCCATCATTTGCCAATTGAAATGGATCCATTGATTGGTAAATCCATTGTAGCTAATTTAAGAATGAGATGTCTTCTTTACTGTATTATGCCAAGGGCAATAATTGAAAAAAAAGACCCGCAACATTTAATAATGAAATAGAACATAGAATAATAAAGCACAGGGACAGGCTCTTTGCCCCACAATGTCTGCGTTGAACATGTTGCCAACTCTTATCTATCTGCACGTAATCCATATCCCTCCATTCCCTGTATATCCATTTGCCTACCCCAAATTGTCTTAAATGCCAAAATCCTATCTGCCTCCACCACCATGCCTGGCAGCATGTTCAAGGCACTCACCACCCTCTGTGTTTAAAACTTGCCCTGCACAATTCCTTAAAACTTTGTCCCTCTCACCTTAAGATATGCTCTCTAGTCATTGATATTTCTCCGCTGGGATAAAGGTTCTGACTGTCTACCATATCTATTCCTCCCATAATTTTATATACTTCTATCAGATCTCCCCTCAACCTCTAATGTTCCTGAGAAAACAATCCAAGTTTGTCGAACCTCACCTTGTAGCTAATACCTTCTAATCCAGGCAGCATCTGGATAAACCTCTTCAGCACCCTCTCCAGAGCTTCCTGGGAAAAATGTTCTGACCATCTACCCTATCTAAAAGCAAATAAAGTTGATTTTTTTTTTTGTGCTAAAATCAGCATAAGTATTTTCGCAGTACAGGCAGTCATGTCATCTGCCTGTACATGATCCATATCCCTCCATTCCCAGCACATCCACGTGCCTCTTAAACATCACATTCATATCTGCACGCCCTCAATAGCAAGAATATCCTTCCTCATAAATCTTTTCCCTCTCACCTTAAGCCTACACCCTCTAGTTTTAGAATCCTCCACTCTGGGAAAAAGACTGTAGGCATTCACTTTATCCATGCCCCTCATGATCTTGTACTCTTACTCAATAGAGGTAAACAAAATTATTACTGGCCGAGATATAACAAATAGTAAAAAAGTGTCGCCATTGGAGCGATTTCCAAAACTATACAGATTGAGGGGTGAGAGTTTGCGAGACGATCACAATGTAGAGGCTATAGTGTGTAATAATGCTGAGAACGATATCTTTAACTCTGTATCTTATCCTTTGCTCTATCTGTTGTGCTTGAGTTTCACTTGATTATATATTGTATGGTATTATCTGATCTGTTTGGTTAGCATGCAAAACAAAGCTTTTCACTGTACCTCGGTGCACGTTGCAGTGATGAACATAAATCTAAAGGATCTAAGGAGGAATTTTCTGCACCCAGAGGATGGCTGGAATCTGGAATTCACGGTCTAAGTGTTTTCACAACATTGAGCAAGTTTCTAGATGTGGAGTCGGTAGGGGATATAAAACTACAGATGAAGTTCTGCTAAGTAGGACTAATGTAAATAGGTACCAGTGGTAGGCATGTATGTGATGGTCCGAAGATGGTTCAGACATCAGTCTGAAGAAGGGTCTTGACCCGAAACGTCACCCATTCCTTCTCTCCTGAGATGCTGCCTGACCTGCTGAGTTACTCCAGCATTTTGTGAACAAATACCTTCGATTTGTACCAGCATCTGCAGTTATTTTCTTACACTATGTGATGGTCCGAATAGCCTCCTTCAGTGCTGTGACATTCTGGCACGATAATTTGTATAGATTTTAAACAGCATAAATCTCATAACAGTAATAGCCACAGAAGTGTGATCAATGTAGGACAGGACTGTTGAGTGATTTAAAAAAATTGCAAGTTAAGCACACTGTTACACATCACTGATATTCTTGACTATTCAGTGGAAAATACTTGTTATTATAATCTTTGATTATGTAATTTAAACTTCTCATGCTCATCAAATCCATCTCTGTACTTGTTCATCCTTATCTATGCACACCATCACCAGCCAAACCAGCCTCAGGTCTTGCATTCCTACCATTCTGAGCGCAGAGACATTCCTGTTTCCTTTGCCCCATGTATGGTGATTTTCTGGACCATAAACAAACTGCTTGATGTGCTCAGAGCTAAGTTGACAGACTAAGCATGGTTTTGGATGAGATGCTACAGGGGAATTGGAGTGAATTTGCTGGGCACTCAGGTCTGGTTTGAAAATCCTCCGACTCTCTGCTTCCTCTCAACATTGATGACAATGTGCCAGTACCAAATGTGATGCAGGTCCCAGAAAGTTGGAGTCATACAGCCCTGGACAGGTCCTTCAACTCAACTTGTCCATGCTGACCAAGATGTCCTATCTCAGATTGTCCCCTTTGCCCGTGTTTGGCTCATATGCCTTTAAACTGTTCCTATCCATTTACCTGTCCATAATGCCAAGACCATCACTTATCTGCCAGCACTTAAATCCATATCCCTCCATTCCAAACATATCTACCTGTCTATCCAAAAGTCTCTTAAACGCCACTATCGTATCTGTCTTCGCCACCACCCCTGGCAGCATATTCCAGCACCCCACCACTCTCTGGGTAAAAAATCTGACCTTGCACTAAATTTTGCCCCTCTCACCTTAAAGGTATGCCATCTAGTATTTGATGTTTCCATCCTGGGAAAAGGATTCTGAATGTCCACCCTATCTATGCCTCTCACAATTTTATGTATTTCTATGAGGTCTCCCCTCAAACTCGGGCGTTCCAGAGAAAATAATCCAAGATTGCCCAACCTTTCCTTGTAGCTAATGCCTTCTAATCTAGGTAGCATTTTGGTTCAGTCTGAAGAAGGGTAACATCTTATTTTCTCCAGAGATGCTGCCTGATCTGCTGAGTTACTGCAGCACTTTATGTCTAGCTTCAGCATTTTGGTAAACCTCCTCTGCACCCTTTCCAAAACTTCCACATCCTTACTTTAATGTGGTGACCAGAACTGCACGCAGTACTCCAAATGCAGCCTAACCAAAGTCCTATAAAGCTGCATCATGACTAACACTCAGTGTCCCGACCAATGAAAGCAAGTATACCATAAGCCTTCTTTACCATTTTATCTACTGTACTTGTGTTGCCACATTCAGGGAGCTTGGAACGTGGATCCCAAGATCCCTGTATACATCAATGCTGTTCAGAGGGTGTCGCCATTAATTGTATATTTCCCCCCCTACATTTGACCTCCCAAAGTGCAACACCTCACACTTGCTCGGATTAAACTGCATCTGCCATTTCTCCACCTATTTTTTGTAGCTGATTGATATCCTGCTGTGTACTTTGGCAACCTTCCTCACAGCCACAACCCCAGCAATCTCTGTCATCTGCAAACTGCATTTGCATGGTAGGCTAATAGAGAAGATTAAAGTGCATGTGATTAATAGTGACCTGGTCATATGGATTCAGAACTGCCTTACCGATAGAAGACAGAGGGTCGTGGTGGAAGGACAATACTCAGGCTGGAAGTCTGTGAGTGCAGGAGGATGAAGGGTGCTCTTATAGAGGTGCACACGATCATGAAAGCAATAGATGGGGTGAATGTAGTCTTTTACCCAGAGTAGGGGAATCGAGAAGCAGAGGACATACAGGTAGGTTTCATGTGAGAGGGGGAAGATTTAATAGGAATCTGAGGGGCAACTTTTTACATAAAGGGTGGTGGGTATATGGAACAAGCTGCCAGAGGAGAATGTTGAGGCAGCTACTATCACAATGTTAAAAAAACTTATGGGCAGGTACATGGATAGGATAGGTTCGGAGGGATATGGGCCAAACGGAGACAAGTGGAATAGTGCATATGGGACATGTTGATTGGCGTGGGCAAGTTGGGCTGAAGGGCCTGATTTTCCACGCTCTGTAATTCTGGCCAGTAGAGTTCTGCAGGGATCTGTGCTGGTACCTCTGTTGTCTGTGAAACATATAAACGATTTGGAAGTAAACATAGACGGGTTGGTTAGTAAGTTTGCAGATGATGCCAGGATTGCAGGGGTCGCGGACTGTCAGTGTTTCTCGATGACTTAGCTGATTGTTAACTAAAACCCAGATCATGCAGCTGTACTAGTGGAGGTGATTATGACAGCTGTCTGCCCCTGCCCCTGCATGAGCTCCTGGTTGTCAGCTCTCTGTGCATGCAGTGTGGGTGTCTGCTGCTGGATGCCAGCATTGGTTCCCCAGTGGCAACTTGCTGCTCTTCCAGAACACCAGTGTGCACACAGTATGACAGCAAGCTGAGCCGCAACGGTGCTCCCTCACATCACACTCAGGCACCAAGATTGTGGGTGACTGCTGTCTTTAGATTTTAGCGATACAGCACTGAAAGAGGCCCTTCGGCTTCTCTGCATTCTTTCTGGTGGAGTAACATAAATATTAGATGATTATGAAAAATTATAAAACTTTAGACTTTCGAGATAGAGAGGAAATAGGCCCTTTGGCCCACTGAGTCCGCAGCAACCAGTGATCACCCCGTACACACACACTATCCTACATACGAGGGACAATTTACAATGTACTGAAGCCAATTAACATACAAACCTGTACATCTTTGGAGTGTGGGAGGAAACTGGAGCACCCAGAGAAAACCCACACGGTCACAGGGAGAACATACAAACTCCGGACAGACAGCACCCGTAGTAAGGATCAAACCGTGGTCTCTGGCACTGTAAGGCAGAACTCCACCGCTGCGCCACTGTACCACCCCTTTAGTTTAGAGATATGACATGGAAACAGACCCTTTGGCCCACTGAGTCCACGCCAACCATCAATCACCCGTTCACACTAGTTCTATGTTATCCCATTTTTACATCCACTCCCTACATACTAGGGGGAATTTACAAAGGCCAAGTATCCTACAAACCCGCATGTCTTTGGGATGTGGGAGGAAACCAGAGCACCCGGAGGAAACCCACACAGTCACAAGGAGAGCGTGCAAACTTTACACAGACAGCACCTGAGGTCATGATCGAACCGGGTCTCCGGTGCTGTGAGACAGTGGCTCTATTAGCCTGATGTCAGGTGCAAGGGCACTGCGTTCACCCCTGTCTGCCTCCTCCACCTCTATTATGGCTCCTGCAGAGGCCGTGGATTTATCCTGGGCGGGTGCTCCAAATCTGGAACGGAGAGAACAAAGATAAAGACGAACGTTTCCCTACAGATTTGACAGTTATCATAAAATGATGAGAGGCATGGATAGGATAGATGGTCAGAACCTTTTTCCCAGGGTGGAAATGTCAAAGACTGGAGGGTGCAGCTTTGAGGTGAAAGGGACAAAGTAACCATAAGGAATGTTGCTCCTGTGCAGAGTATGATCTGAATTGATTGGATAGTGCGCAAACAAAACCCTCTTTTTCAACATCATAAGATTCTTTTATTCTGATTATAGCAGATAGGAAAATGAAAGTTAAATCGAAAAACTCATTAACTAGGATCCTATATCTTTGATTATACCCAGCCTAGTCGGTGCGTTTTCTAACATTTCCTGTTATTCAGCTGTGTTGACATCACAGTGGCAAGCTTAGAGCTGCTGCCTCACCTCACCGGAGACCCAGGTTCAAACTTCTGTGTGAAGTTTGCACGTTCTCCCTGTGACCGCGTGGGTTTCCTCCGGGTGCTCCAGTTTCCTCCCACACCCCAAACACGTGTGGGTTTGTAGGCTAATTGGCCCTCTGCAAATTGCCCCTGTTGTGTAGGGAGTGGATGAGAAAGTGGGATAACATAAAACTAGTGTGAACAGGTGATCGATGGTCGGCGTATACTCGGTGGCCCAAAGGGCCTGTTACCATGCTGTATCTTTCAATTAAAAAAAGACATATGGGAACTGGGTTCTAACTTTGTATTTGTCCCTCCCAAGGCTCTTCTCAAGAGAAGACATATTAACATTGACTTCCAGAATGATTGTTCTGCAGGGAGGTTACTAAATCAAACTGTCTTGTAGATACGGGATACTATTCTATCTTTATTTTTCATCAGAAAAGCACTCAGTAGTATGGCCTTGTGTGTCAAATTGTTTTCTCTTCTTTGAGTGTCTCAGTTTGCAGGTTATAAAATCTCTTTGAAGAGCATCAGGAAAACCTCAGTGGGATACAAAACAGAGGTCATCTGATAGAGAGCATTTCATTTACTGGGAGGAGCAAATATCTTTTAGGTTTAGGTTTGTTATTGTCACGTGAACCGAGGTACAGTGAAAAGCTTTGTTTTGCATGCTATCCATACAGATCAGATAATTCTATAAACAAATACAATCAAGACAAACTCAAGTACAATAGGTAGAGCAATGGGGAAGAGTGCAGAATGTAGTTCTCAGCATTGCAGCGCACCAGTTCTATAGAACTGCAATGGGGCAGAGGTGAATTGGACAGTACCCTAGCTTATGGAAGGGCTGTTCAGAAGGCTGAAAGGCCTGTTTTTGTGTTGTATTCTATTGATATTTGTATGTTTCATTTTAAAAATCCATATATATGTAATGGGATTTTAATTACAGATTATTGGTTTTTAATTAATTGAATCTATCATATTTTTATTTTATAAAATATATTTAATATAATTTTATTTTAATGTTCATATTTTTTATTTTATTATTTTATAATAACATATATTTAATACATTTGGTATATTATTGTATATATTTGTTTTTAATATATAAAATGATTAAAAATCAATTTTTTGCCATCCTTTAAATTCCTATTTATAACTCCATGGTTCAGGTTAAGGAGTTAGTAAGAGAGGTGTAAATCATAGGCCTGCCATGAAACATCTGATCTGAGAGCATTGTTTCTTTGAGCCTGTCAGGAATTTGTAGATGTTTTCCTTTGTCTCCTTGCAGCCAATAACGCCAGTGTGAACAAGAGGCAGATAACGGACCTTGTGGATCAGAGCATCCAGATTAATGCTCACTGCTTTGTTGTGACAGCAGATAATCGCTACATCCTTGTCTGTGGATTCTGGGACAAAAGTTTTCGTGTGTACTCAACTGAAACAGGTACATGCCAAGTCACCACTGAAATCCTCTGCTAAACTTACATTTTGAAACTTAGAGCAAGCGGAAATATTAAAAACAATGTGGTGCTTGAAATGCAGCATTTGAGCCATGTATCTATTCATTGTGTACATTTAATTACCTCTTCATTTTTATCCCTTACATTGTGCATCTTTCACTCAAGATACATTACTATTAGCTACATTTTTTAAAAGTCTGGTAGTTTTTTGACAAAATACCACAGTATTTTTCTGCTGAAAAGGTATTCTAGTCCAAATTGACACGTGGTGCTCTCTTATTTGGCCTCAAAAATGCATCAAAGATCACTATAAAATCCCTACACCACTTTGTGGAGACAGCCTGTAACAAACCTTTTCAAGGATTATTAGGAACAGGTAATAAATAGAGACAGGTACGAGACAGTTACCTGTCAAGTGATGGTTACGTGTCAAGATTGAATATAAAACATGTCTGACATTATTGCTCATTGCCAGGCCTGTCATTCGAATCTGAAATTTAGAAGGGGTCCAAAGAAAGATCCCAACCCAAAACGTCACTATCCACTATCCATGTCCTCCAGAGATGCTGCCTGACCCGCTGAGTTACTCCTGCACTTTGTGATCTGTACAAGATTCCAACATCTGTAGTTCCTTGTGTCTACTCTCACTCTCTAAAATTTAGACATTGATACTACCAATTTAACTATCAATATGATACTCTCAATTTAACTATATTTAAAGCTAGGTTTAATCTATATAGTTTTAAAGCACCACAAAAGGCAGGATGTTTTAAAAACATCACAAAAGTGAATAAATCAAAAGACCTGAAGGGAAAACAAATTAATTATTTGCGGTATTGAGAATCATCGAAAAAAATAATGGAGACGCAAAGAACTGCAGATGCTGAAATCTTGAGCTAAACACAAAGTGTTGGAGAACCTCAGGGGGCCAGGCAGCATCTGTGGAGGGAATGGATAGGTGACATTTTGGGTCGGGACCATTCGTCAGACTCAGACTTCAGAGTTCAAAAGAAGGGCCCTGACCCAAAATATCATCCATCTATTCCCTCCACAGTTGCTCCCTGCTGAGTTACTTTGTGTTTTGTTGAAATTTAATAGCCCAGTCCCTACCTGATCAAACTCACCATCCTGGAATGTGATTTGCTCATGGAACATGGAACAGTACCGCACAGGAATAATGTCTGTGCTGAACATGATACCAAGTTAAACTGATCTTATCTGCCTGTACACGATCCACATCCCTCCACAAACATGTGCTTATCCAAAAGCCCCTTAAACGCCACTATCGTATCTGTCCAGCACTCCTGGTTTCACTGAACAGTAGGTATCAATCTTTCTCCAGGGGAATATCAAAACATTGCAATATACATTAAAAATTGTTTAGTACAAAATCTGTGATGAATTAACAAATTATATGTGTTCGTTTGCAACAGTTTCAATAAAACTTGGTTTGATTTATTTTTAGGAAAATTAACACAGATTGTGTTTGGACACTGGGATGTGGTCACGTGTTTGGCCAGATCAGAATCATACATTGGTGGTGATTGTTATATTGTATCGGGCTCCCGTGACGCCACGCTCCTGCTCTGGTATTGGAGTGGCCGACATCACATCATTGGAGACAATCCCAACAATAGTAAGTAGCCTTTGGTAGTAGTGGTATCACCTGGTGGCTTTGTTTAGTTTAGTTTAGAGATATACCGCGGAAACAGGCCCTTTGGCTCATGGAGTCCGCGCTAACCGACGATCACCCCATACACTAGCACTATCCTACGCACTAGGCACAATTTACAATTCGTTTTACCGAAGCCAATTAACCTACAAACCTGTACGTCTTTGGAGTGTGGGAGGAACTCGGGGAAGACCAATGAGGTCACAGGGAGAACGTGCAAACTCCAAACAGACAGCATCCATTGTCAGGATGAAACCTAAGTCTCTGGTGCTGTAAGGCAGCAACTCTACCATTGAGCCTCTGTGCCTTGCTTTGTGGAGTCCAGCAGAATGACCAGTGTTTAGGCCAAACCTCACAGAAGCAAAATTTGGGGCAGCACAGTGGTGCAGCAGTAGAGTTACTGCTTTATAGTGCCGGAGACCCAGGTTTGATCCTGACTAAGGGTGCTGCCTGTACATTCTCCCTGTGACTGCATGGGTTTTCTCCAGGTGCTCCCATTTCCTCCCACACTCCAAAGACGTGCAGGTTTGTAGATTAATTGGCTTTGTTAAAATTGTAAATAATCTCTAATGTGTAGGATAGTGCTAATGTACGGGGTGATCGCTAGTCGGTGCGGACTCAGTGTGCTGAAGGGCCTGTTTCCACACTGTATCTCTCTCTAAACTCTACTCTAAAAAACTAAACCTTATAGATTTAAGGTGAGAGGGCAAAGATTTAATAGGAAACTGAGCGGCAACATTTTCACTTAGAGGGTGGTAGGTATATTAAACTAAGTGCCAGAGGAGGTAGTTGAGGCAGGAGCTATAGCAATGTTTAAAAGACACTTGGACAGGAACATGGATAGGAAAGCTTTAGAGCAGGGATCGGCAAGCTACGGCCCGCGGGCCAAATCCGGCCCACCGCCTGTGTTTGTACGGTCCATGAGTTAAGAAGTATTTTTGCAGTTTTAAAAGGTTAAAAAAATCAAAAGAAGATGTTAAAACGATATGAAACGATGACAAAGCATTGCGTTTATTTTGCAGTAACACTATAGCTGTGCTAAAAGAATACAATATACATCGACATTACTAGACTAAGCACTCATCACAATGTTCCCGACTCTCAGGAAAGCTACGGTCAGAAAAATTAGAACATTTAAAACGTAATATCTCATCACAGCAGAATTTTTTCAAAAAAATAGCAAATGAAAATGAGGTTGCAACCAAAGTAAGTTTCCAAGTGGCTCATTTGTTAGCTGAGCAAGGAAAACCGTTTACCAATGGTGAGTTAATAAAATTGTGTTTGATTTCCTTGTTATGTAAGTACCTACGTAATATCTTCGATTTTGTCTCTGGCCCGCAAAGCCTAAATTATTTAATATCTGACCCTTTACAAAAAAAGGTTGCCGACCCCTGCTTTAGAGGGATATGGGCCAAAGGCAGGCAGGTGGAACGAGTGTAGATGGGGTATCTTGTTCGGCAAGGGCAAATTGGCCGAAGGCCCTGTTTCCGCACTGTAGGAAGTGTAAATTATTATTAATTAGCTGTTTCAGTCGGTAGAACTGAAGTAATGTGTTTTCAGTAGCGTTGGAGCTGTAATTAAGATTTGTACTTTTTTCAATCTGTGAAATTAGGTTTGGTGAAGATCATAATTGGGATAATGGGAGTAATACATTTTATTTAATGCATCGTATGCCCATAAAATACAACCTAAAATACAACCTAAACATAAAGGGGAAAGATTTGTTTTGTATTGCTTTACCTAGTTAACAATTTATTGAAGGTTAACTGGATTGCCTAACATTTTACAAAATATTAGTGATTTATTAGAGATATTTCATTGTACAAAATTGTCTCTCTTTATAATATTTAGAAAAAAATGTCCTCAAAAGGAGAACTGCTCACTATGATTTTTATGGTTTATTTATACATAATTAGATATTATTAATGAACAAAAAGTATTTTTTTCAAAATGTGCAACTAGATAACTGATTATTTCAAACAAAATGATAAATATATACTTTAAACAATCAAGTACCGCAGCTGGTAGAGCTGCTGGCTCGCAGTGCCAGAGACCCCGATTCAATCCAGACCTCGGGTGCTGTCTGTGTGGAGTTTACACATTCTCCCTGTGACCGAGTGGTTTCCTCTGGGTGCTCCGGTTTCGTCCCACGTCACAAAGACGTGTGGGTTTGTAAATTAATTCTGTAAATTGCCCCTAGTGTGTAGGGAGTGGGTGAGAAAGTGAGATAACATAGAACTAATATGATTGATGGTCGGGAGACACAAAATGCTGGAGCAACTCAGCGGGGCAGGCAGCATCCCTGGAGAAAGAATGGGTGACGTTTTGGGTCGAGACCCTTCTTCAGACTGATGGTCAGTGTGGACTCGCTGGGCCGAAGAGCCTGTTTCCATGCTGTATCTATAAAATTAAAACTAAAAGCTTCCAGCAACTTCCAAGCAAGGCAAAATGTTGGAAAAGTTGATAGCAGGCTTAATCATTCCATCTAAATGTTAACACAGGCAAGTAGATGAAGCTATTTGATGGGTTTTATTTATAAAACAAAATTATTCCTAATAATCTCATATTTAGAGCTACATTGAAACTTTGAGCATTCCAATGGAGTTATCACACAAGCTGATGTCTGTTGGCAGAGTTGAGCGTTGTAATGCAATACTGTAGAGCCTAACCTGTTTACTTAATTAGTGCCTGTATATTTATTCAGCAGTGTGACATTTTCAGTTTAATATCCTCACTTTTAAATCATAGCAGTTTCCCTTTGAAAATGTATCAGATCCCATGGCAATAACAGCCCGAAAGTGTTTGTGGTTTACTCAAAGGGATGTGTGTTAGCTTCACAACCTGGTAGATAACCAGTGGGACACAGTTCCCTTTTATCCCCACATTTCCCATTCCACCACCTCCCCCCCCCCCACCCCGTTCCTTTCCACCCATATCCTTCCCTCCAGCTTTACATTCCACTCCTCTCATCTTATCTGACATCATTTTGTCTCTTTTTCTCCTCTAGCCTTTATCTCTTTGTCCACCCATCTGCCAATCAACTCCCACCCCCCTCACCTGTATCCACCTATCACTCACCAGGCTTTCTCCCCCTACTCCAACAGTCTGAAGCATAGTCCCGGCCTGAGACAGTAACATATTGACACCTTATCATGGAGACATAAGGAACTGCAGGTGCTAGAATCTTAAGCAAAACACAAAGTGCTGAAGTAACTAAGCGGGTCAGACAGCATCTGTGGAGAGAATGGACAGACGATGTTTTGGGTCAGGACAATCAGTCCGAGGAAGAGACCAGATCCAAAACATCACTAGTCCTTTCCCTCCACAGATGCTGCCTGACCCGCTGAGTTCCTCCAGCATTTTATGTTACGCTCAAGATAACCAATGGGGTTGTTAATATGAAAAGAAGGTCTTATTCATACTTTTCCCTCACCAGCTTACTATCCAATGATATGAAATTGGAATTCTCCAATTTCAAGTAATAATTATATATTACAACAAAGACGTCCCACTGCAGACATTTCATTTTCTTCCCGCTCTCATCGGGCAGAAGATATAGAGATATTAAAACACGCACTACCAGACTCAGGATCAGCTTCTTCCCCACTGTTATCAGGTTTCTGAACAGTTCTTCCATAAGCTAGGGTACTGTCCCATTCACCTCTACCCAATTGCAGACATTGGACTTTGTCTCTGGAACTGATGCTTCACAATGCTGAGAACTGTTCTCCACTCTGTATCTTCCCCTTTACTCCACCTAATGTACATGAGTTTGACTTGGTTGTACTCATGTATAGTATTATCTGATCTGTTTGGATAGCAGACAAAACTCTACCTCTGTACATGTGACAAGCGTAAACCTAAACCTAACCATAAGAATCTTTGCAAAGTCTGCAAGTATTCACAGTTCAGCTTCAGCTCTAATTGAAGCTGGACTTCAAAGGTAACTTCCGAAAGATTGCCTCCTTGTGCTGTATGTGAGGGAACGGGGCAAGAAAGCAGAGCAGATAAATATGTGACTGAAAGGATGATGCAGTTGGGACAAAATTGGAACTTGGCACATAAGGAACTGAATTATCTGATCAGTTTGGATAACAGACAAAACAAAGCTTTTCTCTGTACCTCTGAAAATAATAAACCTAACAGCAATTAACACATGACAATAATAAACCTGAACCTAAACCATAAGAATCTGTGACAAAAAAACTATCATGCGCTACAATGTTGAGAACTATATTCTGCACTCTGTATCTTCCCCTTTGCTCTATCTGTTGTATTTGAGTTTGGCTTGATTATATTTATATATATTATCCGATTTGATTGGATTGCATGCAAAACAAAGTCTTTCACTGTAACACGTGATGATAATAAACCTAAACAATAATATGTGCAACTTAATTCTAGATGACAGCCTTCCTGTCCACAGTTCCACACTCCCCCTCCCATACCGTCCCACTCCACAACAACAACAAAACCCCATGCTTGCCTGCTCCTCAGAGGTGTCTAATGAGAAATGTCAGATGAAATCTCTCTAATCAATGGATCCTCTGGCTCTTGGGACAAAGTGTGAATTGAATTGATCCCTTCAAGAGAACAGCAGTCAAAGGCTGAATGTAATATATTGCAAAGAAATGCTCTGGAGGATTCTATGCCAAGTGCAACACACCTGCCTGACAATAAAAGATTCCATCAGCTCCTGCTCCAACACAACATGTCGGAGCCTTGCAGCCTCGCCATAGCGACCAGCAGCTTCAATTAGAGAGTGTAAATTATTTTTTATCACTTTTAAATTAGCTTTTTTTTCTGTGGTGAATTATTCTGCATCAGATTAATGCATTTGTCTTTTAACCTCTGACAGATCTATCACAGTTTCACCTTGATAAACTATAAATGTGTCACTTATTGTGATTATACCCCAGAATTCGAACATTGGATTCACAAAGAAGAGATAATAATTTAAGATCAAGCTGAACTGTGAACTACTTATAGATTTTGCACAGGTTAGGATTAGGATTATTATTATTCACATGTATCGAAGTATCGAAGTATAGTGAAAAGCTTTGTTTTGCATGTTATTCAAACTGATCAGATAATACTATACTATAATACATTCAAGTCAATCTCACTTACAATAGGTAGAGTAAAGGGAAAGATACTAACTTAAATAAAGCATTTGCTGGTTCTTTTTATGATTAACTACATTTTTGTTTAAAAGATTGTTGCTTTGTTTTTTTTTCTTTTCCTATTTTAAGCTTCTACTTTCTGCTCAATAGGGTTCATTGGTATTGCAATGATAAAGTTACCAGACCACAATCCAGAGATCGGCACTAATTATCCAGATTTCACATCTCAGCAGTACAATTTACCTTCAGATAATAATTTGGAATATAAGAGGAAAAAGTAATTATCAACATGTGTTTGATTTTTATCTTTCAGGTGATTACCCTGCACCGCGAGCGGTGTTGACCGGACATGACCATGAGGTGGTGTCTGTATCTGTGTGTGCCGAACTGGGCCTTGTCATCAGTGGGGCCAGAGGTGAGCAAGCATGCCTTGCAGAAATACCACCACCGTATGTTACCTGCATGATCCCTGCATCCCTTCAGTACAATTGAATTCCGTGGGACCGCTCAACTGTAAAATGAATAGCTTCACTATCCCTTCAAAAGCCATAAGGTGCTGGAACAACCCAACGGGTCAGGCAGCATCTCTGGAGAACGGGGAGAAGTGACATTTCTAGTTTAGTTTACTGTCACGTGCACCAAGATACAATGAAAAGCTTTTGTTGCTTGCTAACCAGCCAGCAGAAAGACAATACATAATTACAATCGAGCCACCAACAGTGTACAAATACAGGATAAAGGGAATAATGTGAATAACATTTACTCCAAGATAAAGTCTAGTAAAGTCCGATCAAAGATTGTCCGAGGGTCTCCAATGAGGTAGATAATAGCTCAGGACTGCTCTCTAATTGTTGGTAGGTGGTTCAGTTGCCTGATAACAGCTGGGAAGAAACTGGCCCTGAATCTGGAGGGGTGTGTTTTCACACTTCTGTGCCTCTTGCCTGTTGGGAGAGGGGAGAAAAGGGAGTGTCCAGGGTGAGACTCATACTTGATTATGTCGGTGATTGATTTTCAGACAGATTGTGGTGGGTGGGGGCTTGGAGAGAGCTGGAGGAGAGGTTGGGGGAGGACAAAGGCTGCAAGTGATGTGGATACAGGTGAGTGGCAAGGTTTGATTGGCAGATGATTGGACAAAGGTCAGAGATCAAAAGACAAATAGTGTGAGATAAGGATAGAAGAGATGCGAATTGTAAAGCCAGAGGAAAGAATAAAGGTGGAAGGACATGTGGAGAGGTGGAAGGAGAGACATGGGTACAAATCCAGGTGTGGCTCAGAGAAGAGCTAATTATTAGTCATGCTCAATTATTAGTCATGCTCAATTATTAGTCAAACTGCTAATTATTAGTCACGACATTTAAGCTTCCTACACCAACATTTTGCTTTAGGATCATTGAGTCCTACAGTGTGGAAACAGGCCCATTTGCCCATGCTGACCAAGATGCCCTTCTATACTAAACTCACCTGCCTGTATTTGGCACATATCCGTCTAAACCTTTCCTATCCATGTAGCTGTCCAAATGTCTTTTAAATGTTGTTATAATACCTCCCTCAATTACCTCCTCTGGCAATTAGATCCATATACCAACCACCCTTTGTGTGAAAAAGTTAGCTCTCAGGTTCTTATTAAATCTTGCCCCTCGTACCTTAAACCTGTGTCCTCTGGTTCTGATTCCTCTACTCTGGGTAAAAGACTGTAAATTTACCCCATGTATTCTCGTGATTTTATATACCTCTATAAGATCATCCCTCAGCCTCCTGCACTCCAAGGAATGAAATCCTAGCCTGTCCAACCTCTCCCTATAGCTCTTTCCCTCTCACCTAAAACCAACGTCCTCTGGTTCATGATTTCCCCAACCCTAGTTAAAAGACTCTATGCATTCACCCTACACACAATCTATTCTGTTCATAATTTTAGTATCTAAATTATGGGAGGCATGGGTGGGGTAGGCGGTCAGAATCATTTTCCGAGGATGAAAGATCAAATATTAAAGGGCAAAGCTCTAAGGTGAGAGGGACAAAGTTTAAAGGAGATGTGTGGAGCAAGTTTTTTACACAGAGGACTGTGGGTGCCTGGACTGCACTGCCAGGGGTGGTGGTGGAGGCAGATACGTTAATGGCATTTAAAAGACTTGGATAAGCACATGGATATGGAGAGGTTATGATCTTGGCATCATGTTTGGCACAGATATTGTGGGCTGATGGGCCGGTTCTATGGTCTATGTATTTATACACCTCTATAAAATCACCCCTCAGCTTCCTGCACTCGAAGCAATATATTCCTACAAAGAGTTGGAGATTGTCCTGAACTTGCCCTGTGTTCTTTTGCAGAAGGGCCATGCTTGGTGCACACCATTACAGGAGACCTGCTCAGAGCCTTGGAGGGCCCCGAGAACTGTATCTACCCGCGACTCATCTCTGTGTCCAGCGAAGGCCACTGTATCATCTACTATGAACGAGGAAGGTTCTGTAACTTTAGCATCAACGGCAAGTTGTTAGGGCAGATGGAGACCAATGACTCAACAAGAGTAAGTTTCACTGGAAGCAATCCCATCGTTTTACAGATCTTTTGGTTCTTCATGTGCCTCTCCTCTCATGTGTTTTAGTTTAGTTTAGAAATACAACATGGAAACATGCCCTTCGGCCCACCAAGTCCATTTGTTCATAATTCTTTAAATTGTTATTAGTTTATTTAATTTTCAGTATTCAAATATTATTTCAAGTCAGAGACAAAATGAAGCATCTTGAGTTTGCACGACATGACCGAAATCCCACCCTTCACCATCCCAGGTGACAAAGTATTTGTAACTGTATACGAAAGTGGTGTTTAAGAGGTTTTTAGATAGGATCATAGATATACAGGGAATGGAGGGATATGGATCACATGCAGGCAGAGGAGATTAGTTTAATTTGGTGTCATGTCTGCCACAGACATTGTGGGCCAAAGGGCCTGTTCCTGTGCTGTACTGTTCTGTGTTCTGTGTTCTCTGTCACAATTTCAGACCTGGTCAGCATCACAAACATGAGGTCCACTCAAGGTCAAGCTTTGTCCACACTACTGTGGTCACATATCACAATCTTCGCTCTCTTTTAAGTGCCAGACAAAGTCGCCTTACCTTCAGAAGAGTTTCAGTACTCTTTAACCATTAAATGATTAATCAAGATCATGAGAGAGATTAGGGAGAGTTAGGGAGAGATTGAGCAGGCTAGGATTTTATTCCTTGGAACGCAGGAGGAAGAGGGAAATCATTTCGAGATACAAGATTATGAGAGGAATAGATAGGCCCAATGCAAAGAGTCTTTTTTACCCAGAGTAGGGGAATCGAGAACTAGAGGACAGGTTTAAGGTGAAGGGGGAAGGATTTAATAGGGACCTAAGGGGCAACTTTTGTACACGAAGGGTGATGGGTGTATGGAACAAGCTGCCAGAGGAGGTAATTGAGGCAGGTACTATCACAACGTTTAAGAAACATTTGGACGGGTACATGGATAGAATAGGTTTATAGAGATATGAGCCAAACACAGGCAGGTGGGACTAGTTTAAATGGGACATGTTGGTTGGCGTGAGCAAGTTGGACCAAAGGGCCTATTTCCACGCTGTATGACTTTGACACAAAATGCTAGAGTAACTCAATGGGACAGGCTGAGTTACCCGAAATGTCACCCATTCCTTCTCTGGAGAGAAGGAATGGGTGACATTTCGGGTCGAGATATTTCTTCAAACTGAGAGTCAGGGGAGAGAGAGACGAGAGATATAGATGGTAAGGTGTGAAAATGACAGATCAAAGCAGACGATGCTCAAGGAAATGAAGAATGGTTCATTGTTAGCTAAGGGGAAGGTGACAACGGGGTATAATCAGGAGGAATGTGAAACTAGGTGACTCTAAATCATTTTTAGTTCCTTACTGCTTGCATTGTTTTCTCTGCAGGCCTTACTTCTCAGCAGCGATGGACAGAACCTGGTAACAGGGGGTGATAATGGTGTGGTGGAAGTGTGGCAAGCCTGTGACTTCAAACAACTCTATATTTACCCAGGATGTGATGCAGGTGTCAGAGCTATGGATCTCTCTCACGATCAAAGGTAACGACAACCATTACTTTGGCACGTCATATCAGAATTCTACCCTTTTTTGCTATTTTTCATTTATATTTCATAATTCTCAAAATAAAACCTCTTTAATGGTCATTGCAAATACTGCGAACAATATCAGGCACCCTAGAAAACTGAAGGCATAACAACAATTTATTGGTATTGGTTTATTATTGTCATGTGCACCAAGATACAGTGAAAAGCTTTTGTTTGCATGCTAACCAGTCAAATACATGAGTACATGTATGAGTCAAATACACCATACATGAGTACAATCAAGTCATACACAAGCACAAAGAGAAAAATACCAACAAAATAACCCCAAAAAAGACTTCTGTGTCCTCCAGAGATGCTGCTTGACTCGCTGAGTTACTGCAGCACTTTGTGCCTTTCTACCTATCACTTGGCCTCCCCACCTTATTCTCCCCTACTACAATCAATCTAAAGAAGGGTCCTGCCCCGAAACCAGCATCTGTAGTTCCTTGTGACTCAATCTTGCTCTTAGGTCTTCTACCTTGATCACCAGAGATTGTACATTGGCTAGGAAGAGGGCAGTCTCAAGCTCCTATGCTGCAGTTTTACCTGAAGGTCTCCCCTTATGTAATGAATATTTTCCTGTTGACTCATGTCATTACTGTGCAGCTAATAATCTCATGCAGAACTCGGTTTGTTTAAGCAACGTCCATCAACATTTCCGATGCTAGTGAACTCCACAAGACTTCTGTAAAGCAGCCAACATAATCAAAGACTTGTCCCACCCTAGTCACTCCCTGCTCCCATCCGGCAGAAGGTACAGAAGCTTGAATGCAACTAGACTCAGGAACAGCTTTTTCCCCTTTGTTATTAGGCTTCTGATCGTTCCTTCCACAAACATAGAAAATAAGTGCAGGAGTAGGCCATTCGGCCCTTCAGGCCAGCACCACCATTCAATATGATGATGGCTGATCATCCTAAATCAGTACCCTGTTCCTGCTTTCTACCCACATCCCTTGATTCCGTTAGCCCTAAGAGCTATATCTAACACACTCTTGAATACATCAAACATACAAACTAAGCTATTGTCCGATTCACCAGGACCCCATTGAGGATATTGGACTTTGTCTGTAGAACTGATGCGCTGCAATTCTGAGATCTATATTCTACACACTATATCTTGTCTTTTACTCTACCTATTGTACTTAATTTGGACATGATTATACTTATGTATGGCATTATGTGATCTGATTGGACAGCATGCGGAAACAAAGCTTTCACTGGTCCTCGATACATGTGACAGTAATAAACTTAAACCTTCAGAAGACTGACAACAGAGGGGAAGCTGTACTTGAGTCTGAATATATTATACATAGTGGTACACAAAGGTTTCATTTTGAGGATACACAAAGTGCTGGAGTAAGTGAGTCAGGCAGCATCTCTGGAGAACATGGATAGACGACGTTTTGGGCGGGACCTTTATTCAGGGTTCTGAAGAAGGGTCCCGACCCAAAATGTCATCTGTCATTCCTTCCAGAAATGCTGCCTGACCCACAGAGTTACTCCAGCACTTTGTGTTTAGTGTAGTTTAGAGACACAATGTGGAAACAGGCCCGTTGGCCCACCAAGTCCACGCCAACCAGCGATCCCGGCACACTAACACTACCCTACCCACACTAGGGGCAATTTTATCAAGCTAATCAACCTACAAAGCTGTATGTCTTTGGAATGTGGGAGGAAACCGGAGCTCCCAGAGAGAACAACGCAGTTACGGGGAGAAGTACAAACTCTGTACAGACAGCACTGTAGCCAGGATCGCACCTGGTTCTCTGGCGCTGTAAGGCAACAACTCTACCGCTGCGCCACTATGCTGCCTAGGAACTGTGCCATTCTGAAAGAGTCCCAACCCAAAATGTCATCTGTCTATTCCGTCCTGAGATGCTGCCTGACCCACTGAGTTACTTTAGTTAGGCACTGTGTCTATTTTTGTAAACTAACATCTTCAGCTCCTTGTGTCTTCATTTTGAGGATGATGCTTGTTGTGTTTCTTGCTGCAGGACATTGATAACCGGCATGGCTTCGGGCAGTATCGTAGCTTTTAACATAGACTTCAACCGATGGCACTACGAACATCAGAACAGATACTGAGCACACGTGAAGGATAGGGTGAGGAGTGGTCTGCTGTCCCAGCTGAGACCACGAGTCAGGTGCAGGTATTGGAATGTAGTGCCCTCTGTTCTGCCCACTGTTACACATTCCATTACATCCAGCAATAGCTGTGCATCCTATTCTGTTCATCTGAAAGCAATCACAATAATTTTGTTTTCTTCCTATCACTGAACACCAGCTTTATCAAGAAAAAAAACTTCTTAATTTATTAATCATTGACATAAGATGGACAATTAGCGGTATGTTGCGTAATTAATATTTCTAATTAATTCTATCGAGAAAAGTATGTCAGGGACAAGTTTCTGAGCGTATTCTGTTATTCATATCTTTCACATTAAGCGAAGGCCTTTTAAAAAGAAAAATAGCGACCTTCTTCTCCGTTTTATCTAGTATAGCATTACATTAATACCTTTGATAAAAATAAAATGCCCAAGGTGGATGTTTCTCATCCAGTTTGCAGTTGCATTGCACACAAGTTATAGAGCCAGCATCCAAGTCATAAGGTAAAACTCACCGTACTTGGTAGAATGTACTGGACATTGATTGGGCCTAACTTGGCGTATAATTTTACAGTGCAGCATCACCCATTCTGTCCTGCACATCCAATTTACAAACACAGGTTGGTTTCTAGGCACTGTTCGCACATCTTCATGAGATGAACATTGCCTCTTTAGCTTCACACTACTTTTTCTGCTTTCCCAAGTAAGTCATGAGAGTAAATGTACCATGCATTTGTTTCCAGAGGTAAAATTAGATGCTTCTGGCGTATAACTCTAATTAAATACATGCGGGGATTGAAAATCACCTCATTTTGTTTCATTTTTTTGTATAATTGGTGTCTGTTTTGTCAGAAGTCATAGATGTACATACTATGTTGGTAGGGCTGAGAGGCATGTAGCAGGAATGTCGTTTTCTGGGAACTTACACCCACACGGTTTATTTAAGAAGAAAAGTTGGATTATTTGTATTGGCACTTTGCACCAGAAACATCATTATTTATTGCTGTGATTATTGATTTGTCATCCACACTGTAATAGTAAATTTTAGCACTGATCTATTTACTTGTTGTTTGTATTTAAACAATTAAAACCATGGAGAAAGTTTGACTGCGTGACTATTAAGTTGTACATCTCATGTGAGCAACATTATGAGTTTTTAGTCTAGAATTTGGGGAGGGGAGCTATCATCTGGAAAGCAATTTCATTTCATCTGGAAATCACAGTGAAATATTTTGGATATATGAAATCCTTGAGCTATTGTAACGCTGTTTTATTGCAACAATGTAAGATATGCCAGATGTGTATCAATTGGAAATTAAAATTGAAGAAAATAAAATATGCAAACTACTGATTTATTTTGTTCATTCTTTTCTCAAGAATTATCTGTTTTTTCTGGAACGAGCTGCCAGATGAGATAGTTGAGGCAGGTACTGTTACAACGTTTAAAAGAGATTTGGACAGGTACATGGATAGGAAAAGTTTAGAGAGATATGGGCCAAAGGCGGGCAGGTGGGACTAGTGCAGACGAGGCATCTTGGTCGGCATGGCAAGTTGGGCCGAAGGGACTGTTGGAACATTTGTGAAACTTGTTAAATGAAATGTTTTCTTTTAATTTAAAAATTATTTTTAATAAATGGAATCACCTGTTCTTTATTTCCAAAGTAGAATGTAAAATCCCAGATTCAAACAGAGTTCTTGCTAATTTTGTTTCAGTTTTTTTGACTTGTAACATCTTACTGAAATCATTATTAATTTCACTAATAAACAAGGCACTTGAGTCAATATAAAATTATCAAATATTTTAAAAGTTTCTCAAGGGTCGAGAGAGTCAAGGGTGTGAGCGAGAGGCACTCTGAGCCCTGGTCACCAGTTCCATCCGTCTCCTCAGTGCGGTCTCAGGCAGAACCAGAGGCAAAGAGTTGTACAGCACGGAAATAGGCTTTGCCGACCATCCATAATGGTCTCATTTGCCCGCATTTGGCCCATATCCCTTTAAACGATTCGTATCCATGGACCTGTCAAAATGTATTTTAAGTGTTACAGTACCTGCCTCAACTACCTCCTCTGGCAGTTCATTCCATTGAAAGGTTGCTCCTCAGGTTCCTTTTAAATCATTTTCTTCTCACCTTAAACATATGTCCTCTGGTAGACACAAAATGCTGGAGTAACTCAGCGGAGCAGCCAGCATCTCTGGAGAGAAGGAATGGGTGACATTTCGGGTCGAGACCCTTCTTCGGTGGTTCTTGATTCCCTTACTCTGGGTAAAAGACTCTTTACATTCATCCTATCTATTCCACTCATGGTTTTATACAGCTTGATAAGATAACCCCTCATCCACTTGCACTCCAAGGAATAAGTGCTAGGCTGCCCAACCTCTCCCTCTTGCTCAGACTCTCAAGTCCTGGCAACATCCTCGTAATTCTTGTCTGCACCGTTTCCAGCTTAACAATATCCTTCCTCTAGCAAGAAGAACAAAACTGACCACAATACTCCAAATGCAGCCTCACCCATGTCTTGTACAACTGTAACATAACATCCAAACATCTGTACTCAATACCCAGTTTGATGAAGGCCGATAAACCAAAAGCATTCTTGATCACCCCACTCTATCTCTGCCCGAATCCAGACCATCTCGTCTCTACAACTGCAGCACACATCTCCAGTCCCCACATCTAGACCACACATCTCCAGTCTATACCTAGACCACACATCTCTAATCCTTATACTCGGACCATACATCTCCTGTCTCTAAACTTGGGCCGTACATCTCCAGTACGTACACCTGAACCATCCATCTCCAGTCTTATCCTTTCCAGAGCTCACCCTGACTGTATCCAATTCTTCATTCCCTGCAAAGTTAAACCCATAAAAAACATCTGCCTGTATATAATTCTGCATCTGGTCCCCTTGTTCGTATACCCCTGATTTTACTTTGTTTCATACCAAGCAGAACACACTAAGCTCTAAAAAGCAGAATGCCTTTGAGCACTTACATAATGACAAGTATTGCCAGGGTGATAAAAAATGTATAAATATTTGAGGCATGGATGTGTCTGTATGTTTGTAGTTGAGGCCAATTTACAAATGCTGGTCCTTGAGTGTGTAATGGTTTGGCTTATTTCCAAAGTGGGTTTTGCTGGCGCAGGCAATGTTTCTTAAGTGAGCTGAAGTTGAAATGATTTTTATACTCATGGACCTATCAGCTGTTCCTGTCTCTGGAAGCAGTTTGCTGCACTTATCAGCTGTTTTAGCTGAGAAGCCAGAAAATGCCCTTTCTGCTCTCCATGCTTAGTCATACACAGAGTCAAACAGGTTGGAAACAAGCCCTTTGGCCCAATTTGCCTACACCAGCCAACATGTTCCATCTACACTATTCCCACCTATCTGCACTCAGCCAATATCCCTCTAAACCTGTATTATCCATATATCTGTCTAAATGTTTCTTAAATGTTGTGATAGTACCTGCCTCAACTATCTTCTCTGGCAGTTCGTCCCACACACCCACCACCCTTTGTGTAAAAAATGTTACCTATCAAATCTTTCACCCCTCACCTTAAACCTATGTCCTCTGGTTATCGATTCTCCTACTTTGAGCAAGAGACTGCGTTTACCCGATCTATTCCCCTCATAATTTTGTACACCTCTGTAAGATCGCATCTCATCCTCCAGTGCTCCAAGGAATAAAGACCTAGAGTGCTTGAAGTAGTTTTTTTTAATGTACTACATCTTGCTTGAGAGCATCACATTTAACATCCTCTGAAAATACATTAATGAATAGCCATTTCCAAATCCATTGGGAGGATTTTAATTGCAGACTGGTTCAGATAGTTTCCCTTCAGTTGGCTGTTTAATGGAATGGATGGTGAGTAGCTAACATCCTCCGGATAATTTGGCACACTTAACGTGCAGGCCCTTCTGAAATGGTTGATGGGACGGCATCTTGTGGCAGGTGAACCTCGGACTTGGAGTCAAGTCCGATGTTGACGTCAAGATTCAAGAGTGTTTGAATATGCACCGAAAGCAAAACAATTACATTCTTACTTCTCGCAGCATAACTGATTTGTAAATACAGTATTTTATAGATAGCATAATAAACAAACTAAAAAAAGTTCATTAAATAAAAATCCCTTTATAGTGTAAAACAAAACAAATCCCAAAGTCCTCAGTACAACCAAGACAGTTTGCAGTTCGAAGTTTAGTTGGAGTTCATAGTGTTCAAGAGTCTGATGGTTGCTGGGAAGAAGTTGTTCCTGAACCTGGAGGTCACAGTTTTCAGGCTCCTGTGCCTTCTTCCCGATGGTAGCAGCAAGATGTGAGTGTGACCAGGGTGGCTTGTGTCTTTGATGATGCTGGCTGTTTTTTTGAGGTAGTGCCTCCTATAGATCCCTTTGATGGTGAGGAGGTGAGTATCTGTGATTGACTGGACAGTGTCGACCATTCTCTGTAGTCTCTTTCATACCTGGACATTTGAGTTGCCGAACCAGGCCGTGATGCAACCTGTCAGTATGCTCTTCACTGTACACCTGTAGAAGTTTAAGAAAATATTCCTCGACAAGCTGAATCTCCTCAATCTTCCAAGGGAATAAAGGCATTGATAGTCTTACATTATGATTGCATCTATGAGCTGGGTCTAGGACAGATCTTCAGAGGAACTTGACGCCCAGGAACTTGTGGTAAAGGAACAATGTTCTTTTTCCTTGATCCATTAAAAAGAGTTAAGCCTAATGTATTTGGAAGCCACATTCAGTTTCCGTGTCCTCTTCACTTGGAAAAAATACTACAGTGGTTTCTCTTTTCTGGTTGAAATGAAATTTGCACTTGAACCTGATTAGCATTTGCAATTGGTGTCAGCAACAGGCCTTCGATGGGGAACTTAATCACTTGTCCAGGATTCCCAGGAACAATTGGGTGGTGAAGCGATGGAGTTGCTGCCTTACAGCGCCAAACACCCAGGTTTGAGGTTTGATCCTGATTATGGGTGCTGTCTGTACGGAGTTTATATGTTCTCCCTGTGACTACATGGGTTTTCTCCGGGTGCTCCAATGTCCTCCCATACCAAAGACGTGCTGGGTTTGTAGGTTAATTGGCTTTGGTAAAAATTGTCCCTAGGCTTTTAGATAGGCACATGGATATGAAGGGATATGGGTCACATGCAGGCAGAGGAGATTAGTTTAACTGGCATCGTGTTTGGCATGGACATTTTGGGCCGAAGGGCCTTATCCTGTGCTGTACTGTTCTATATTCTATGCATCCGGTGCAAGTGACACTACTGGAGGTTGGAATCCATAGTTTGTCAAACTCTGATGCATCCTCACCATGGCAATACAATTTTACGGTGCAAGGCCAGATGGCAAGCCTCCCAAATTATAGAGGCTTTTGCCATCATCCTCATTTGCCTGATCAATTGGTCCACTGTTGAGTAACTTCCTCTCCCTTTGAAATCCGTTCACATTCATACAAGTGGAAACAATGCTTCTTTTACTAGGGGGACATTCCTTCTCTGTCATAATTCCAGGCAAAATCAGCATCTTGACACAGTGAACTCTGCCAAGGAAGAATGATGGCAGTGTTTCATCTCTCCAGAGCAATTTTTAAGTATCTTAGAATAGTTTTCTAAGTAGCATTTCTTCTCTCGCTATTTTACCCAGAGAATACTCTGCCCTCAACTGCAAGCCTATAATAAGATTTGATAGGGGATGTAATGCTGAGGCTTTATAAGGCACTAGTAAGACCGCATTATGAGTATTGTGAGCAGTTTAAGGCTCCATATCTGAGGAAGGATGTGCTGCCATTGGAGAGGGTCGAGAGGAGGTTTATGAAAATATTCCCTGGGATGATTGGGTTAACATTCGATGAGCATTTGATGGTATTCGCTGGAGTTTAGAAGGATGAGGGGGGAACCTCATTGAAACTTACCGAATAGTGAAAGGCCTAGATAGAGTGGATGCTGAGAGGATATTTCCACGAGTAGGAAAGTCTAAGACAGAGGGAACAACCTCAGCATGTACCTTGAGAAAGGCGATGAGTAGCAATTTCTTTGGTCAGAGGGTGGTGAATCTGTGGAATTCATTGCCACAGAAGGCTGCGGACGCCGTCAATGGATATTTTCAAGGCGGAGATTGACAGATTCTTGATTAGTACGGGTGTCAGGAGTTATGGGGAAAGGCAGGAGATTGGGGTTGAGAGGGAACGATATTTCAGTTATGATTGAGTGGCAGAATAGTCTTGATGGCGGAATGACCTAATTCTGCTCCTATAACTTATGATCTTATGGTTTCAGGTTTGTTCAGATAACTTGGAGCTGCAAAGTACAGAAAGTGGGAGAGATTTAAAAGGGACCTCGGGGGCAATTTTTTCATTCAGAGGGTAGTCCATATATAGATTGAACTGCCAGAGGAAGTTGTAGGTGGATACAATTCTGACCTTTAAACGGTAGAAATTTTAAAAGTATCTCTGGAGGACATGGACAGGCAATGTTTCGGGTCGGGTCCCTTCTTCAGACCTGAAATGTTGTCTATCCAAAGATGCTGCCTGATCCACTGAGTTACTCTAGCACTTTGTGTTCTACACAAGATTCTAGCATCTGCAGTTCTCTCTGACTTATAAAAGACTGTTTTAAGATGCATGGAAAGGAAAAGTTTAGACAGTAGCCTGGATATAGGGTGTAAGTTGCAGCAAGAGTTAAAATTGGGATGTAACAAAGGTAATGCCACTGTGGTTATGGGGACTTAAATATGCAGTTAGACTGGGAAAATCAGGTTGGTTCTGGACACCAAGAAAGGGAGTTTGTATAGTGCCTCTGAGATGGATTCTTAGAGCAGCTTGTACTAGAGCCTATCAGCGAGAAGGCAATTCTGGATTTAGTGTTGTCCAATGAACCAGATTTAATAAGGGAACTGCTTGGAGGTAGTGACCATAATATGATTAATTTTAATCTGAAATTTGAGAGGGAGGTTAAACCAGGAATGTCAGTGTTGCAGTTGAAGGCATGAGAGAGGAGCTGGCCAAGGTCAAATGGAAAAGGATCCTAGCAGGAATGACGGTGGAACAGCAATGGCAGGAATTTCTGGGCATAATCCAGAAGATGAAGGATCATTTCATTCCAAAGAGAAAGAAAGATTCTAAGGGGAGTAAGAGGCAACTAGCTGACAAGGGAAGTTCGAGATGGAATAAAACTAAAAGAAAAGATGTATAAGATAGCAAACAGTAGCGGGAAGCCAGAGGAGTGGGCAGCTTTCAAAGGACAACAGAAGATAGCAAAAAGGGCAATACGGGCTGAAAAGATGAGGTACGAAACGAAGCTGGTCAAGAACATAAAGAAGGACAGTAAAAGCTACAAGAGAAAAAGATTAGTAAAGACAAATGCGGGTCCCTTGAAGGCAGAAACGGGTGAAATTATTATGGCTAACAAGGAAATGGCGGAAGAGTTGAACAGGTACTTCGGATCTGTCTTCACTAAGGAAGACACAAAAAATCTCCCAGATGTACTAGTGGACAGAGGATCAAAGGAGACAGAGGAACTGAAAGAAATTGCATTAGGCGAGAAATAGTGTTGGGTAGACTGATGGGACTGAAGGCTGATAAATCCCCAGGGCCTGATGGTCTGCATCCCAGGATACTCAAGGAGGTGGCTCAAGAGATTGTGGACGCATTGGTGATCATTTTTCAATGTTCAATAGATTCAGGATCAGTTCCTGTAGATTGGAGGGTAGCTAATATTATCCACTTTTCAAGAAAGGAGCGAGAGAGAAAACGGGGAATTATAGACCAGTTAGCCTGACATCGGTGGTGGGGAAGATGCTGGAGTCAATTATTAAAGTGGTAATAAGGGCGCATTTGGATAACAGTAAGAGGATTGGTCCAAGTCAGCATGGATTGATGAAAGGGAAATCCTGCTTGACTAATCTTCTGGAATTTTTTGAGGATGCGACAAGTAAAATGGATGAAGGAGAGCCAGTGGATGTAGTGTATCTAGACTTTCAGAAAGCCTTTGATAAGGTCCCGCACGGGAGGTTGGTGAGCAAAATTAGAGCACATGGTATTGGGGGTAGGGTATTGACATGGATAGAGAATTGGTTGGCAGACAGGAAGCAAAGAGTCGGAATAAATGGGTCCTTTACAGAATAGCAGGCAGTGGAGAGTGGAGTGCCACAAGGCTCGGTGCTGGGGCTGCAACTATTTACAATATATATTAATGGTTTGGATGATGGAATTAGAAGTAACACTAGCAGTTTGCGGATGACACAAAGCTGGGTGGTAGTGTGAACTGCGAAGAGGATGTTAGGAGGTTGCAGGGTGACTTGGACAGGTTGAGTGAGTGGGCAGATGCAGTATAATGTAGATAAATGTGAGGTTATCCACTTTGGCGCCAAAAATAAGGAGGCAGATTATTATCTCAATGGTGTCAGATTAGGTCAAGGGCAAGTGCTACGAGACCTTGTTGCACCAGTCACTAAAAATAAGCATGCAGGTACAGCAGGCAGTGAAGAAAGCTAATGGCATGTTGGCCTTCATAATGAGAGGATTTGAGTACAGGAACAAAGAAGTCCTTCTGCAGTTGTATAGGGCCGTGGTGAGACCACCTCTGGAGCATTGTGTGCAATATTTAAGGAAGGACGTCCTTGCTATTGAGGCAGTACAGCGTAGGTTCACAAGGTTAATTCCTGGGATGGCGGGACTGTCATATGAGGAAAGATTGGAAAGACTGCTTGTATTCACTGGAGTTTAGAAGCATGAGAGGGGATCTTATAGAGACGTATAAAATTATAAAAGGACTAGACAAGCTAGATACAGGAAAAATGTTCCCAATGTTGGGGAGTCCATACCAAGGGACACAGTCTAATAATAAAGGGGAGGCCATTTAAAACTGAGGTGAGAAGAAAGTTTTTCACCCAGAGAGTTGTGAATTTGTGGAATTCTCTGCCACAGAAAGCAGTGGAGGATAATTCACTGGATTAATTTAAAAGAGAGTTAGATGGAGCTCTAGGGGCTAGTGGAATCAAGGGATATGGGGAGAAGGCAGGCACAGGTTACTGATTGTAGATGATCAGCCATGATCACAATGAATGGCGGTGCTGGCTCCAAGGGCCAAATGGCCTCCTCCTGCACCTATTTTCTATGTTTCTTGAGGACTATGGGCCACCATACAGACAAAAGAGGAATAGCCCGGTATGGCAACTTGGTCATCATGGACAAGGTGGGCTGAAGGACCTATTTCCATATTGTATGACTCTCATGCTATTAAATTCAGAGTCAAAGAGTCATACAGCACAGAAACAGACTCTTCAGCCCAACTTACCCTGACCGACCAAGATGCCTCATCTACACGTCGCATTTGTCTGCTTTTGACCCATATCCCTCTAAATCTTTCCTATCCATGTACCTGTCCAAGTGTCTTTTAAATGTTGTTATTGCACCTGCCCCAACTAGCTCCTTTGGCAGCTCGTCCCATATACCCACTGCCCTCTGAGTGAGAAAGTTGCCCCTCAGGTTCCTATTAAATCAGGCATCATGTTCGGCACAAACACAATAGGCTGAAGGCATCCTTCCTGTGCTGCACTGTTCTATGTGAAATGTGAAATGTTCCCCCCTCACCTCAAACGTCCGCCCTCCGGCTCTTGATTCCCCTCCTTTTGATAAAAAGTTTCAAAGGTCTTTTTCTTGTCACGTGATACACACATTACCGTACAGCTATCCCAAAAAAAGCAACAAGACACACAACTACATAAAATTAACATAAACATCCACCACAGTGGACTCCCCACATTCCTCACTGTGATGGAAGGCAAAAAGTCCAATCTTCTTCCTTTTCCCGTGGTCGGGGCAGTCGAACCATCCGTCAGAGCGATCGAAGCTCCCGCAGCCGGCGGTCGAAGCCCCCGCGATGGGACGATAGAAGCTCCCACGTCGGGGCGGTCGGAGCCCCCGCATCGGGGTGATCAAAGCTCCCGCGTGGGGGCGGTCGAAGCTCCTGTGGCTTGGAGTTCCCAAAGTCGGTCTCTGACCAGAGACCGCGGGCTCCACGGTGTTAAAGTCTGCAGGCACCCGCAGTAGAGTTCAGAGGTCGATCCCTGGCAAAGGGATCGCGAGCTCTTTGATGTAAAGTCCGCGGTGGAGCTCTTGAAATCGGCACCCGTGGTGGAGCTCTCAAAATCGGTTTCCAGCAAAGGCTCCTCGATGTTAGGCCACAGTGCGGATGGAGGTACGATACGGGAAAAAAATCGCATCTCCGTCGAGGTAAGAGATTAGAAAAAGTTTCCCCCAACCCCCCACCCCCCACATAAAACAAGCTAAAGAACATTAAAAACATACATTTAACACACACTAAAAAAACAACGAAGAAGAAAGGGACAGACAGACTGTAGGTGAGGTAGCCATTGCTGGCGCCACCCGGTGGTAAAAGTCTCTGTGCATTCACCTTATTTATTCCCCTCACGACATAATACACAAACTTCCTCAGAGCCATGCTTGTCTTGATCCGTAGTTAATTGACAAGATGCTGCCTGCATTAGGTTTAATCCATTATTCTTCATTGGATCACAGGAGAGCTTCTGACAGGCAGCCTGAGTTAGAGATGTCCTCTGAAACATCATTCCCTGTCAAAGGATAAAAGATCAGTTAAGAGCTTTTTATTAATGTATGGGACCATGAAGAGTAGCTAGAAATTGGTTTATTGTAAAGTAGGCGTACTCTGTGAGTTCTTAACCTCTGAAGAAATCCATTGCCGACTATACAAACAAATGCATCAGAAACGCTCAAATTCAAATGTGAGAAGGGAAAGATTTGATAGGAACCCGAGGGGCAATTCTTTCACACAGAGGATGGTGGGTGTATGGAACAAGCCAGAGGTAGTTGAGGCATGTATTATAACAACATTCAGAATAAAAGGACGTACCTTTAGAAAGGAAATTAGGAGGAATTTATTTAGTCAGAGGATGGTGAATCTGTGGAATTCATTGCCACACAAGGCTGTGGAGGCCAATGGATATTTTTAAGACTGAGATTGACAGATTCTTGATTAGTATGGGTGTCAGGCGTTATGGGGAGAAGGTTGGAGAATAGGGTTGAGAGGGACACACTTCAGCCAGAATGGCAAAGTAGACTCAATGGGCCGAATGTCCTAATTCTGCTCCTATGACCTATGAAAATATATTTTGACAGGTACATGGATAGGAAAGATTTAGAGGGATACGGGCCAAGCATGGGCCAATGGAACATGTGTAGATGGGGCTTCTTGGTCGGCAAGAACAAGTTGGGCCAAAGGGTCTGTTTCCCTGCTGTATGACTATGACTCTATGGATGTGGTAAAATAAGCATTGGAATTATCAATGTTTAGGTTGAAATTCACATTGAACATATATAATATTGGAAGGACCCTAGCTTTATATTCTGGTTACACTGAGAAATCCGGCAATTTTAGTGCAAATTTTGGAAAGTAGATGTTGTCTATTAAATTTCAGTTTAATTTGCTTCTTTGTTCCATCTTTCTCTGTTCAGCCTGACTGATTCACATCCTTCCCATCTCTCCCATTCAGAGGTCATCGAGGGCACCTTGTTTAAAATGATTTCTGTTCCAGCTCCAGTCATAAATATAGATCCAAACTGTGAGGACTCTGTATGGTTTCATTAGAAACAGGGTCTATATCATTCCCCATGCTCTGCGCCTTACTTCAAATTTATTGATTTAGAGGGAAAAAATGTCTTTGTTCTGGCCCTGAACAAATGCCGAGAGTTTATTGCAAAATGCTGACATATAACAGTAAAATAAAGGCTTCATACACCCATCATTGGGTACAGGGAGCATCGAGCAATAGAGACATAAAGAGAATGTAAGGCCTCTGAGGCAATCTCTCAGGAAACATATTTCAGGAGCAGAGGCAACAGAATGCATGTGCAGGTAATGATAACTGAGTCACGAGTGTTTTATTGGCATGTGTACCGGCAACAGAACAATGAAATTCTTACTTGTCATCGAGTCACACAGCTTCGGCCCAACTTAACCATGCCCACCAAGATGCACCACCCACACTAGTCCCTGCTGCCCAAGCAGCATCTCTGGAGGAGATGGAGAGGTGACGTTTCAGGTTGGGACTCTTCTTCAGACCCATAATGTCACCTATTCAAGTCTTCCACTGATGCTGCCTGACCTGCTGAGTCAGTTATTCCAGTTGCTCCAGCACTTAGAGCGATACAACACGGAAACAGGCCCTGACGCATCCATGCCGACCAAGAAGCCCCATCCACACTAGTCGCACCTGCCCACGTTTGGCCAATATCCCTCGAAACCTTTCCTATCCATGCATTAACAAGCCCATTAACATACAGATAAATATCTATGGACTGTCTTTGGTTGCACTAAGGGCTTTGATGGGGTTTTTTGCACTATTATTATGGTTAGTAATTTATTTGTTTATTATATATTTGGTTAGGTTTAACCAGGTTTAATTATATCCTGGTTCAGGAGCAGCTGCTTGCCAACAACCATCAGGCTCTTGAATAGTGCACATTACTAACTAATGAAGTATGGACTGTCATTGATTACACTAAGGACTTTGGGCTTTTTTTTCAATACTGGGGTTATTAATTCATTGAATTTTTGTTTATTACATTTATGCTTCAGGCTTTAGAGATACAGTGTGGAAACAGGCCCTTCGGTCCACCGAGTCCATGCCGACCAGCGATCACCCCGCACACTAGCACTATCCTACACCCAACGGACAATTTACAATTTTACCAAAGCCAGTTAACCTACAAACCTATACAGTAAGTCTTTGGAATGTGGGAGGAAACGCATGCAGTCACAGGGATAACCGTTCAACTCTGTACAGACAGCACCTGTAGTCAGGATCCCTGGACTTTGGCACTGTAAGGCAGAACCCCTACTGCTGCGCCTCTGTGCTGCCCAAATATTATCTATGTGCATTGTGTCTACAGACCTGTGAGTCAGCTGCAAGTAAGAATTTCATAGTTATCCTTACATGTAACAATTAAACACTCTTGACTCGTGAATTCAGTTTATGTCACGGGTTAGTTGACTTTTTCACATCACTGCCCCTTTCAAGCCTCTAAGCGCCTTTAAATCTGCATGATTTTCCTTTAACATCCGGCTGCTGTCCTTCCGCCCATACTTCTCCTTTGTATTAAATGCATTACACACTCTAGCAATCTGATGGCTACATTTCTATTCCAATGATGTTCTCTAAATGGAAATTTAATAATCCTCGCTTCAGAGGTTGGGATTTTGCAGGTAATTTAGGCTGGATGGATGAATCAATGGAGAGATGATAAACTGCTCCGAAACAGAAAAATAAATAAAGTGTTATAACTGACAAGTTATCCCAGCTAAGATCTTTCATTCAGTTTAGATAAACTGACCTGGAATTTGGATTAGAGCATTGAATACAAATGTTAGAAGTAATTTTAAGATCAAACAAAAATATATTGAAAAACAAAAGACTGAAAAATATAAAATCTGAATAAGATATATTTTAACATAAAATTCAGTCTGAAGAAGGGTTTCGACCCGAAACATCATCTATCCATGTTCTCCAGAGTTGCTGCCTTACCCGCTGAGTTACTTCAGCACTTTGTGTTTTATTTGGTAAACCGGCATCTGCTGTTCCTTGTGTCTACATGAAAAATGTAAGTTCTGAATAGGTATTAAAATTGTTAGCTGAATAATTGATAGCTTCATCGGGATGTGATGCCTCGAGTCAATGATTAACACTCACCTGAAACAAAAAGTGCTGGAGTAAATTTGCGGGTCAGGCAGCATCTGTGGAAGGAATGGATAAGTGATGTTTTGGATTGGAACCCTTCTTCAGGAGACTGAAGACATTGTGGGCCAAAGAACCTGTGCTATGTTCTGCAACGTAGAAGTCTGAAGAAAGGTCTGGAGTCTAAAGTCTGTCCATTCCCTCCACAGATGCTGCCTGACCTGCTGAGTTTCTCTGATACTTTTTGTTTTGCTCATGGTTTCAGCATCTGCATTTCCTTGTGTCAACAATAATCTGAAATATTTACATACATAGAATAGGCCCTTCATCCCAAGTTAAACTGAACTACTGCCTGCACATGATCCATATCCCTCCATACCCTGCATATTCATGTACCTGTCTAAAAGCCACAAATGCCACTATCGTATCTGCCTCCACCACTCTCTGTGTAAAAAACGCCCCTTTAAGCTTTGTCCCTCTCACCTTAATGCTAGTCCCTCTAATATTTGATTTATCCATCCACGGAAAAAGGTTTTGACTGTCTACCCTATTAATGCCGCTCATAATTTTATATACCTCTATCACCCTTTGTGTAAAAAAGTTACCTCTCAGGTTCTTATTTGCTCTTTCCCCCTTCACCTTAAAAATATGTCCTCTTGTTCTCGATTCCCCTATTCTGGGCAGGACGATGCGTTTGCCCAATCTATTCCTCTCTCGATATGGTACACCTCTACAAGATCACCCCTCATCTTCTTGTACTCCAAGGAATAAAGCCTTAACCTGCTCAACCTCTCCCTATAGCTCAAGTGTTCTGTCAACATCCTCATAAATCCTCTCTGCACCCTTTCCAGCTTGACAACATCTTTCCCATAACATGGTGCCCAAAACATAGAAACATAGAAAATAGGTGCAGGAGTAGGCCATTCGGCCCTTCGAGCCTGCACCGCCATTCAATATGATCATGGCTGATCGTCCAACTCAGTATCCTGTACCTGACTTCTCTCCATACCCCCTGATCCCTTTAGCCACAAGGGCCACAACTGAACACAATACTCTAAATGTGTCCTCACCAACATCTTATACAACTGCAACATGACCTCCCAACTTCAATACTCATCGAGATACAATGATATCCTGGCTTTTATTTTAAATATTCTCTTATTTCCTATTTTCTTTTATGCTTGCGTGTCAGAAGACTGAATGATCACAGATGCCACGAGATTTCTGATTCCACTGATCTAAATGATTTATTGGACTGCTTGATCTATAGACAGGACTCTGCTTTCTCTGAAGGCTGCTTCACTTCTCATCTGTAAGGGACGGATAAAAGCTCATCATATACATGCTCACTGCCAACCCTAATATTCTAATAAAGGAATATTTTTCATGGGCAGTTAAAAATATTTTCCTCAGAACAAATTCAATATTTGGTTCTTCAATACGTGTACAAAATCATGAGAGGAATAGATCGGGTAAACGCACAGAGTCTCTTGTCCAGAGAAGGAGAATTGATAACCAGAGAATATCAGTTTCAAGTGAGGGGGGAGGGATATAATAGGAACCTGAGGGGTAACTTTGTACACAAAGGTTGGTGGGTGTATGGAACAAGCTGCCGATTGAGATTGTTGAGGCAGATACTATCGCAATGTTTTAAGAAACATTTAAACAAGTACATGGATAAAATAGGTTTAGAGGGGTCTAGGCCAAATGCAGGCCGGTGGGACTAGTGTCGATGGGACATGTTGGGCAGTGTGAGCAAGTTGGGCCGATGGGCCTGTTACCATGCTGTATGACTCTATGACTGACTTTCAAGTTATTGATTTGGACCCCAAGATTCCTCTGGGCTGATAAGGATCTTGCCTTTAATTGTCATTAATTTAATATTTTCTCTCATATTGTATATATATCTCTTTTCCAATGATGAATGCCAAACCCGTCACAACTACATGAACAGTAGGACATGTTGACTAGCCCTACTACTGAGGAAAAGGTGCTAGAGTTGGAGGATCATTCTATAGATTTTGCATCTCCTCTCGTAGGGAGAACACAGTATTACCTCAACATGAGTTGTCCCACTGAAATTGTCCAGAGGAATGCTCCACTCGAAACGTCATCTGTCCACTCCCTTCACAGTTGCTGCCTGACCCACTGCGTTCCTCCAGCACTTTGTGTTTTACTCAAGATTCTAGCGTTCCTTGTGTCTTCAACTCATTGAAAATACTGAATGCTTTCTTGACTCCCCTGAAAGGTTTTTGATTGAATTGGTTGAAGGATACAGCATGGAAACAGGTCATTCATCCCATCAAGTATACACCAACCATCAAACACCCGTTCACAATAGTTCTATGTTATCCCACTTTCACATCCACTCCCTACACACTAGGGGCAATTTACAGAGGCCAGTTAAACTACAAACCTGCACGTCTTTGGAATGTGGAAGGAAACCTGAGCACTCGGAGGAAGCCCATGCAGTCACATGGAGAACATGCAAACTCCACACAGACAGCACCAAAGGTCAGGATCGAACCCGGGCCTCTGGCGCGGTGAGGCAGCAGCTCTACCTGCTGCGCCATTGTACCGCCCTGAATGCTGCACATGTTTAGGGAACTAACTGCTCTCAGCTATATCCCTGTTCTCCAGGGATGCTGCCTGACTCCAGCATTCTGTGTCCTTGACTGAAATGCATTTTATATTCCAAATTATTTCCAAGTGTGCTTTATAGTCTAATATACACCAGTCCTTTTTCTGCTCGGTAGTTCCAAAGAATTAATTTGGAAGTTTGACTGTGAAGAATTGGACAGATTTTACAATCCAATTTAGGAGAACATGGAAACGTTCTCTGTTTTCTCATTAAACTCGTTAAAAATATGCACTTGAAAGTTAACTGGCATTGATTGTAAACCCTTAAGTCATGAGACGTATAAACATGGCATTTGATATCTAAATATAATTAAACCGACAATGGGGGCTCAATACGAATGCAATGTATTTTACCATTTGTGACTAAAATAAGTCTGGATAGCATGCAACAATAAAGCTTTTCACATTGCCTCGGTACACGTGACAATAAACTAAACTAAACTAGTGTGAATGGGTGATCGATAGTTGGCATGGATTCGGTGGGACGAATGGCCAGTTTTCATGCTGTATCTCTGAACTACACTCTGAACTAGCAAAGTGTTACTGACTGATTTTAAAGAAATAATTGCCATGATGCAGTCATGATTTCTGAATTCTTGACATTGTTTCAGAGAATGGAAATTGTCAGACAGTTGACATTTAAAGGGATCCTGCCATTGTAAAACCATTCTATATCATTATTAATCCCACTCCCTTTCTATTAACTTGGCAGTTTCTCCAATTATTTTGTCAAGCTGTGACATTAGTAATTTTCATTTCAACATAAAAAATGGTATGGAAGTTCAATGGATTCCAATTAAAACGTTACCTCCACTTTTTAGCTCCCTGACCATTTAGTTGAACAAAAGAATTTGGGAAGAGTGATGGGAGGAGATGGTCAGATGTTGCTATAGAAATGTCCCAGGGAATGCAGCTCAAGTTTGAATTATGTTATTTAAGACTAATAATCAACAATTTTACTTCTTTTCCGTTGGATAGCCAGGGACAAATGTTGAATGGTGTACCCATTTCCTTGTGAGATTTCATTCAATGGCTGCACAGTGGCACAGCTGGTAGAGTCGCTCAACTTCCTATTGACCCTCAGCTTCCTATTAAATCTTGCTCCTCCCATCTCCAGTTTCCCCACTCTGGGTAGAAGAGTAAAAATGTGTGTGTGTATGTGTGTGTGTTTGTCAGTGTGTGTGTGTATGTGTGTCTGTGCATTTTTGTCCACATGCATGCTTGTGTATATGTGTGTGTGTGTGTGTGTGTGTGTGTGTGTGTGTGTGTGTGTGTGTGTGTGTGTGTGTGTGTGTGTGTGTGTGTGTGTGTGTGTGTGTGTGTGTGTGTGTGTGTGTGTGTCTGAGTATGTATGTACACATGCGTGCATGATAAAACTCAATGCCATTAGTCTGCTTTTGCCCCAATGGGATTAGGTGCACAGGGCTCCTAAGTGAAGGATGACATTTCTGAGACATCTCACTGTGTACCCGGCCCAAGGTCAGGTAGAGTTGTACAGCAAGGAAGCAGTGGGAATGTCAAAGTCTAGAGGGCAGAGCTTCAGTTTGCACGTTCTCCCCGTCACCAAGTGGGTTTCTTCCCACATTCCAAAGATGTGCAAGTTTGAAGGTTAATTGGCCTCTGCAAATTCCCCCGAGTGTATAGGGAGCGGATGCGAAAGTGGGATAACAGTGAATGGGAGATCGATGGTCGGCATGGGCTGAAGGGCCTGTTTCCATGCTGTATCTCTAAGTTAAACTGAATTAAACTTGTTCTGTACACCTTGTAAACAGACAAAGCCTTAGTAATATATCTAATTATGGAATATCCACTTTGGGGCGGCACAGTGGCTCAACACCAGAGACCCGGGTTCAATCCTATGGGTGCTGTCTATATGAAGTTTGTATGTGACATCCCAGTGACTGTGTGGGTTTTCTCCGGGTGCTCCGGGTTCCTCCCACACTCCAAAGATGTAGAAGTTTGTAGGTTAATTGGCTTTGGTAAAAATTGTAATTTGTCCCTAGTGTGTAATGTAGTGCTAGTATATGGGGTGATCGCTGGTGGTGTGGACTCGGTGGGCCAAAGGGCCTGTTTCTGTGCTGTATCATAAAACTAAAGTAAATTAAGCTGAAAACTAAACTCAACTACTGCAATGATAAGAAAGAACTCATCTTGCATGATGCACCATTCTGGTTATCAATAAATCATTTATTCACAGATTTGGCTTGTTTATTTATTGTAGTATGCACCACATTTAGTCAGATGATGACTACTGTAAAGCAATGACATTTCACACGAGTTAACTTTTACAATGTTCAACCAAGTAGTCCACATGGGAAGATTTGGGCCTTGGATGTTGCTTGCCTGACCGTACAGTTGCAAAAGTTTATCCATGTGAAAGTGGAATGTTTTACACAGTTGATACAAGTATTCTAACATAAATCCCATTACTTTTCTAATGAACTAAATATCAAACTGTGGAACTTTAGATTTTTAATGTCATACAATACTGCCGTCTTGTGATACAATCCTAGTCACCTCTCACCATCCTACGCTCTGTGTAAGATACTGTCCAATCATAGTTTCACCGCATAATTTTGAGGTAATCAGATTACATCATGGGGTTTACAATAAATTTAACTGATTTGACAATCAAGTTAAAGTTGCCGCAATGGACCGATTAAATTGTCAGAGTCAGGATTCAGATACCAACAAACATTTCTCTCCTGTAGGGACTCAGAATCCTTTGAACAGAGTATAATTTTTGCACCATAACTTATTTGTTTTCGATAGATGATCAGAAACTGAGAACGTTGATGGTGCAAGATAAACACAGCGCCTAAATGGTTAAGAATACAGATAATGATAAAATCGCAAAGCAGCTGGATTCACCTACACCTTCACATGCCATGTGCTTCTGTCTTAAACCATGCTAGAATCAATACTGTTCATATATCAGTGCAACATCATCCTAGCTAATTCACTAAACATTCATTATTTCTTCGGAAATGATTTATAAAATTGCACGAAGCAATAGGGTTGTGGTTACGAGAACGGGGGCTCATTAAAAGGGGGAATTTGGTGAGCGAACAGTCTCCGATGAGCTCGGTGAGTAATCTTCTGATTCAGAGTTGTGTTCCGGTGCTTTAGTTTGTACCACGTAGCTTCCCTTTACATCCTGGTTGCATCTTCTTCGGAAAATCTGCCCCTCCTTATCAAGAGCGGTGGTCTGCCAGGGTCATAAAATAGCAAATGAGAAAACAAATCAGGTTTGAGACAGATTGATTGCTTGCTTAAAATGCAATTGGAAATGTACAGTCTTTTGTCCAGAGTAGGGGAATCGAGAACCAGAGGACATAGGTTTAAGGTGAGGGAGGAAGGATTTAATAGGAACCTGAGGGATCAGTTTTTACACAAAGGGTGGTGGGAGTATGGAACGATCTGCTGGAAGAGGTAGTTGAGGCAGGTACTTTTACAACGTTTAAGAAACATTTAGACAGGTACATAGATAGGATAGGTTTAGAAGGATACGAGGCAAATGCGGGTAGGTAGGACTAATGTAGATGGGGCACCTTGTGTGGCATTGGCAAGTTTGGCTGAAGGGCATGTTTCCACGCTGTATGACTATGACACAATGAAAGATACAGCACGGGAACGGGCTGGATATCAAAAGACACAAGACATAAGAACAAAATTACCCCATTCAGCCCATTGAGTCTGCTTCGCCATTCTATCATGGCTGATCTATTTTTCCCTCTCAACCCCATTCTCCTGGGGACCTTCCGAAACCTTTGACGACCCTCAGTGGCTCGAGACTTAGTTTTAGTTTAGTTTTAAGATGCAGCATGGAATGGGCCCTTCAGCCCACCAAGTCCATGACAACCATCGATCACGCGTTCACACTAGTTCGATGTTATCCCACTTTCTAATCCACTCCCTACATATTTGAGGCAATTTACTATAAACACGCACGTCTTTGGGATGTGTGAGGAAACTGGAGCACCCGGCAGAAACCCATGAGGTCACAGGGAGAACATGCAAACCCCACACAGGCAGCACACGAGGTCAGGATCAAACCCATGTCTCTGGCGTTGTAAGGTGGCAACACTACCAGCTGCACTGCTGTGCCACCTCTGAGACATAGACACATAACCTTATATTTTAATCATAATCATAGGAAACAAGGCTTATCATATATTGTACATTTTACGCAAGTCTATCGCAAAATTATAACCAGTGCGATTGCAGCATTATAGCCATGGCACTTTGCATAAAATATTATTTTCCATAAAATGATGTTTGAAAGTTTATTTTTTGAAGTTAATTTTCTGATCCTCGAAAATCCTTTCCACCACGAGTGGAAAAATAAAACTAGACCAATCTCATGACGATTGTTATTTATAAGAACTGAATATAATTGCAATATCTTAGCGCATTCATCCACTGTGATGTCTGACTAAAATGTAGGAAGACTGGAGCATTTGTTCGAGCGAGATCAGAGATGACATTAAATCCTTAGTGTGTCCTCTTTAAACAAGAGATCCATTTTCTCATTATTCTATTCTGCATCTAGTACATCTTTTTACCCCTATCCCTTCCCAGTCCCAACATGTCTACAAGACTATTGACTTCATCCACACTTCATGCTGTCTTGAAAAGCAGCCAACATAATCAAAGACTTGTCCCACCCCAGTCATTCCTTCTTCCTGGTCCCATCCAGCAAAAGATACAAAGGCTTAAAGTCTGGCGCCACCAGACTCTGGAACAGCTTCCTCCCCTCTGTTATCAGGCTTCGGAATAGTCCTTCCAAAAACTACGGTGCTATCTGATTCTCCACCCTATCTCTTTGCAGACATTGGACATTTTCTGTGGAACTGCAACGTTACAATGCTGAAAACTATATTCTGCACCCTGGTATCTTTCTCTTTGCTCTGCTTGTGGTACAGGGCCACCACCAATTTTCCAGCAACCTCCTTTAATCTAGACAAAATTACAAGAGTGCACTTGAAATACTCTCTGGAAGTGCCCCCAACGATGTGGCACCGAGTCCGGATGAGGCAGCCGATCTTGACCACATCAGGACTTCCGCGGCCGATCGGTGGGTCGAATCCGCCCCCTGCGGCTGGGTCTCTGGAACTCTGCTATGGCTGGAGCGGGTGAAATCCGTTCCCATAGCCCACTTCCAAGGCCGACTTTGCAGGCCAGAATCTCAGCCCCATGGCAGCCTAGACAGAACGTTCTGGTACCGTTCAACTCCTCTCGGAGACTATGATCTCTGTTGGTCCGGCAAAACGGGTAATCCAGAAAGGCTCTGGAATCAAAGGTGCCGGAAAATCAGTGGTGGATCTGCACATATCTGGCTTGATTGTATTCATTTATAGCATTAGAAGCATAGAAACATAGAAAGCAGGAGCAGGAGTAGGCCATTCAGCCCTTCGAGCCAGCACCACCATTCAATATGATCATAGCTGATCATCCTGTTCCTGCTTTTTCCCCATATCCCTTGATTCCGTTAGCCCAAGGAGCTCAATCTAACTCTCTCTCGAATACATCCAATGAATTAGCCTCCACTGCCTTCTGTGGCAGAGAATTCCACAGATTCACAATTCACTGGGTGAAAAGGTTTTTTCTCATCTCAGTCCTTAATGGCCTACCCCTTATTCTTAAACTGTGACCCCTGGTTCTGGACTCCCCCAACATCGGGAACATTTTTCCTGCATCTCGACTGTCCAATCCCTTAAGAATTTTATATGATTTGATTGGCTAGCACACAAAACAAAACCTTCTCACTGTACCTTGGTACACATGACAATAATAAACCTACGCCTAAACATTGAATCATTTCTGTGGTTGGAGTGTATACTTCAGACCAAAACCAACTTGACTGATTGTTATATATAGTTAATGCTTAACTTAAATCTAGCTTTCCTTGTGAAATTAAATTAGACAATAAAAGACACAAGTTCTGGAGAAACGTGAGTTACTCCAGCGCTTTGTGTCTATTTTTGTAAAACAGCATCTGCAATTCCTTGTTTCTGAAATTATAATTATGTCCATTGGTTTACAAAATTTGTCCCTAAAGACAAAGAAATCCTGCAAATCCATGGAGTAAAAAATCTAGTTTCACTTATTCATTCGGGATAAGCCAATGGCCAAAATTACGCAGAATAGTAGCCTCTTTGTGTAAAGTAAGCAATTAGTTTTCTATTTTTCACAGCAAAGATAGATTGAATCATGCAATGCAATTCTAAAACTTCAGCAGATTCTCCCTACCCCCACATAATATAAATAGATTCCTGCGCATTTGCTTATTGTCAGTTTATGGGCCACTTACCAAATATTATGCATTCATATTCAATAAAAACCCACTAGAAATGTACACAGCAGAGTGAACAGTATTGTTACATACTCGCACTGTTTTCATTTTCCCATTATTGTTTAAGTCTATTCTGTGGGGGTTACCACACGGTTTTGATTTTATACAACTTCGCCAGCCAATATCGATGGCTTTTGAAAAAAAATAAAAAAATTGTTTTGATAAGATGTAACGAGAAACAATTATGTCAGGAGAGGGTAGGTAAAATGAAATATTAAAAATATAAAGTATAGCACAGGAACAGGCCCTTTGGCCCACAATATCCGTGCCAAACAAGAAGCCGTTAAATTAATATACTCCATCTGCACATGATCCATATTCATCTGTTCCCTGCAAATCCATGTGCCTATCTAAAAGCCTCTTACACATTACTATTGTATCTACCTCCACCACCACACCCGGCAGCGAGTTCCAGACACTCATCAACCTCAGTGTAAAAAACCTGACCCGCAAATCTCCGTTAAATTTTGCCTCTCTCACCTTATAGCTCTGTCTACTAGTCGTTGACACTTCCACCCTGGGAAAAAGGTTCTGACTATCTACCCTATCTATGCCTCTCATAATTTTATATATATCTACCTAACTCAGATTTTGTAGTTTTGTTACCAGGGGACAGAGTTATATTGTAAACCAGACTGAATGTAGCTATGAAGACATGACACATGACAATACCCTCCTCATAGCTCCAGAGACCCAGGTTTGATTCTGACCTCGGGTGCTGTCTGTGTGGAGTTTGCACGTTCTCCCTGTGACCACCCACATCCCAAAGATGTGCAGGTGTATAGGTTAATTAAGCTCTGTAAATTGCCTCTAGTGTGTAAGCAGTGGTAAGAAAGTGGGAAAACATAGAACTAGTGTGAATGGGTGATCGATGGTTGGCATTGACTCGTTGGGCCGAAGGGCTTGTTTCCATGGTGTATCGCTAAACTAAACTAATCTGCCCAAATGTAGTGCTGTTTTATTCAAAGCTGTACGAGAAAGACCTTTATAACAACAAAATGATTCAGGAATCGTTTTGAGTTTTTCTGAGCAGAAATTCTTTACCCTATTTCCAAGATGCTAGACTAAAGGCTACAACTATACGGTCTAGTAACATCCTAATTGTATACTGCCGCTTTATGGTTTTAAAATTAAAAACAGGTTAATGAACAGTGTATGAATCTCAGAGACTTTTGTGAGAATTTCCTGTTCTGATAATGAGTAACTGAGGCTATGCAAGAACCTTATAACATAAAGTGCAAGTAGAAATTCCATTGGCAACATCCTTTTTCAATCATAGCTGAAGATTAAATAGCCAATGTCTATTAGTTTTCATGTTGATATACTGTTCGAGCAGCAACAGTGGAATGCACATGTGATTCAGTGAAAGTAAACTATAAAGGCATATTCCATCTTCTCCAATTCACGAACTCAAGGCTGATTTCTTTTTCAAAATCCTTTTGACGTTTTTCATTTAGCCAAGTTCTGGGAAATGGAACACTTTGTCAGGTAGCAATGTTAGTGCTGAATATCCTCAGGTCATCTTTACTCTGAGAGAATAGCAACGAGAAGGGAAAGGATATAAACCAAATGCGGGCAGGTGGGTCTAGTGTAGATGGGGCATCATGGTCAGCATGGGCAAATTGGACCAAAGGGCCTGTTTCCATACTATTTGACTCTATGAGAATCTGAGAACACTCATCTTTTAACAATGGTTCCCAAAATTAGAGCAGTTTTCAGTCTCTGCAGATTGCTTCTTACTGTATTAGTGACTTATTTATGAGGATATCGCCAGGACCCAAGGGCCTGGTTGGGCAGGCTAGGACTTTATTCCTTGGAGCGCGGGAGGCTGAGGGATGTTCTTACAGAGGTGGATAATATCATGAGGGGAACAGATAGGGTGAATTACCCAGGCTAGGGGAATCGAGAACTAAAGGACATAGGTTTAAGGTGAGGATGAAGCCTGGTGAGTATATCGAACGAGCTGCCGGAAGAGGTAGTTGAGGCAGGTACTATGACAACATTTAAAAGACATTTAGATAGGTACATGGATAGGAAATGCTGAGTGGGATGTAGGCTAAATGCGGGCAAATGGGACGTGTAGATGGGCATCTTGGACAGCATGGAAGAGTTGGGCCGAACAGTTGGACGGCTGCTGATCCGTTGAGTTACTCCAGCACTTTGGGTTTCATGCAAGATTGCAGCATCTGCAAATCCTTGTGCCTATATTTCATCTCCCGTTCTGGTAGGAGCTAGTTGTCGACTTCAGGAAGTGTGGTGGAGCACATGCCCCAATCAGCATCAATGACCTTCAAGTTCCTTGGCATTAATATTACCAACAACCTGTCCTGAACCACCCACATTGAAGCTACGCTCAAAAAATGCTCACCAACGCCTCCCCTTCCTGAGGAGACTGAGGAGATACAGTACGTCTCCAACAACTCTTATAAACATCTACAGATGTACCACAGAAAGCATACAGTTGAGTTACATCACAGCTTGGTTTGGGATCAACTCTGCCTAAGACTGCAAGAATGCAGCCCTGCCCATCACACAGACCACACTCCCCACCATCGACTCCGTCTACACCACGCTGTCTCAGAAAAGCAGCCAACAAAATCAAAGACGTCCCACCCTGGTCATTCCTTCTTCTCCTTGCTCCCGTCGGGCAGAAGGTACAGAAGCTTGAAAGTGCCCACCACTACACTCAGGAACAGCTTCTTCTCCTCCGTTATTTGTCTATTGTCTATTGTTATCAGGCTTCTAAATGGTCCTTCCATAAGCTAGGGTACTGTCCAATTCACCTCTACCCCATTGCGGACATTGGACTATGTCTATGGAACTGATGTGCTACAATGCTGAGAACTATATTCTGCCCTCTATATCTTCCCCTTTGCTCTACCTATTGTATTTGAGTTTGACTTGATTATGTTTTTTGGGTAGTATTATCGGAATTGATTGGATAGCATGCAAACAGGAGCTTTTTACTGTACTTTGATGCACATGACAATAATAAACCAATCCCAATTCCAATCTCTGTGTACAATTGCCAATTTAGAGCTCAACTGAAGGCAAATAGACTCGTGTGGACTGGAAATTGAGATGGAAGGCAGGGTCCTTTTATGTGAAATCATTCAACTAAATGAGATAAGAAACTCTTGTTACAACAGAGTGGGCTGCAGTCACACCAGGTAAAGCTGCCTGTTGTTCCCTAAATCCCCAAACCTTATTGAGACCACGGGAATCAGAGACATAGAGTCATAGAGTCATACAGCATTGAAACAGGCCGTTCGGCCCAACGCGCACACCGACCAACATGTCCCATCTACACCAGTCCCACCTGCCTGCCTTTGGCTCATATTCTTCTAAACCTGTTCTATCCATAGATCTGTCGAAATGTTTCTGAAATGTTGCAATAGTACCTGCCTCATTGACCTCCTCTGGCAGTTTGTCCCATACACCCAGCAACCTTTGTGTAAAAAAAGTTACTTTTCAGTTTCCGATCAAAATGTTCCCCCCTCACCTTAAACCAATGTCCTCTGGTTCTCGACTCCCCGACTCTGGGCAAGAGACTCTGTGCATCTACCCAATCTATTCCTCTCATGATCTCGTACTCCACTATAAGATCACCCCTCATCCTCCTGTGCTCCAAGGAATAGAGTCCTAGCCTGCTCAACCTCTCCCTATTGCACAGACCCTCGAGTCCTGGCAACATCCTCGCAAATCTTCTCTACACCCCTTCCAGCTTGACAACATCTTTCCTATAACATGGTGCCCAGAACTGAAGATAATACTCTAAATGTGGCCTCACCAATGTCTTATATAACTGCAACATGACCTCCTAACTTCTATACTCAATACTCTGATGAAGGCCAGTGTGCCAAAAGCCTTTGTGACCACCCTATCTACCTGTGACGTCACTTTCAACGAATGAAAGACTGAGAGTTGAACTGAGAGCTGAGAGCCACCAAGAGTGAAACCATCTGGAGCCGTCCTCCGGGCAGAATCACCCGCAGCAGGCAGGCCGAGGGGAAGGTTCCTGACAAAGGAGAAGACCTCAAAGTGGAACAGGTGGAGAATGGGGGTGGTTTACTGTTGGAGGACCACAACGGCTGAGAAGGTGGAAGAAGGTCTCCAGCAGGGAGACACTCTCAACCGTGAGTCTGAAGAAGGGTCTCGATCTGAAATGTTACCTATCCATGTTCTCCAGAGATACTGCCTGACCCTGAAGAAGGGTCTCGACCCGAAACATCACCCATTCCTTCTCTCCAGAGATATTTACTGCCTGTCTCCAGCATTTTGTATCTGCCTGACCCGCTGAGTTACTCCAGCACTTTGCATCCTTTTGCGCTAATCAGCACCTGCAGTTCCTTTTTTCTCCAGATAAAAACCAGCAATACTTTGGTTTTGAAGTTTTACTTTCGAGATTAAGCATGGAAACAGGTCTTTTGGCCCACTGAGTGCGCGCCGACCAGCGATCGCCCATTCACACTAGTTCTACCCTGCACACTGGGCACGATATACTGAAGCCAATTAGCCTTTGGGATGTGGGGTGAAACTGGAGCCACCGGAGGAACCATTTGGTTACAGGGAGAACGTACGAACTCCATACAGAGAGTCATGTGCAAACCCAGGTCTCTGCCACCGTAGGACAGTAAACCTACTGTTGCGCCACTGTGCCGCCCTAATTTGAGTTCACCCTGAGGATGCAAGTATCCTTTAGACAAATGCAAATTCTTTCTTCCATCGATTCTGGTTTGAAAGAATTATGCAATGTCTTCAAAGATTCAGACTGTCCATTTATCCCTGCAGTCATTCCTGAGCAAACGCTGACTGGCTTAAAGACTGACGTATAAAGTCACGTCTAAAAGTACATTTTGAGAGCTGAGAAAATGGTAATTATTTTGAATAGTTCAAAATAAAACTTTTTCCTTAAAGTTCACTTTAATTCTATGGAAAATGAACTAAATTCTCTGCTGTTAAAGTAAATAAAACTTTGTGTTTAGACTTTAGAGATACAGCACAAAAACAGGCCCTTTGGCCCAATGAATCCGCGCCGACTAGCAATCACCCCATACACTAGCACCATCCTACACATTAGGGACAATTTACATTTTTACCAAAGCCAATTAATCTACAAACTTGTAAGTCTTTGGATTGTGGGATGAAACCAGTGCACCCGGAGAAAACCCACGCGGTCACAGGGAGAACGTACAAACTCTGTAGAGACATCACCTGTAGACAGGATTGAACCCAGGCCTCTGGTGCTGCAAGGCAGCATATCTACCGCTGCACCACAGTGCCACCCCTAAATGCTAACTTTAATTCTGAGGAACATTAACTAAATTCTCTGTTGTTAGAACAAGCACAAATACAAAATATAAGCAGGGAGTGGAGGGATATGGATTATGTGCAGGTAGATTAGAGTTTAAGCATCATGTTCGGCACAAACATTGTCGATTGAAGGGCCTGTTCATGTTATACTGTTCTATGTTTTATATTCTAAAAATGATGCTTTTACATAATTAGGCCTGTATTCAATTGTTTATAAGCATCTTTCTACAGTGACTGTAGAGGTGGGGGCAGGACAATGCCTGGAGAATAATAGGTGGAGAATGACACAAAATGCTGGAGTAACTTAGCGAGTCAGGCAGCATCTCTGGAGAAAAGGAATAGGTGACATTTTGAGTTGAGACCCTTCTTCAGACTGAGAGTCAGGGGAGAGGGAAACTAGGGATATGAAAAGGTACAAAGAACAAAAGAATGAAAGGTATGAAAAGAACAAATCAAAGCCAGCAAGGATGATCAAGGAAAGGTGGAGCCCACAATGGTCCATTGTTCGCTGTGGCAGAGGAAATAAAGAGGGGATACAAATAGTGAAATTTAGCAGGGTGACAGTGAAACTAGCTGGATGACAAGGGTGGGGGAGGGATAGAGAGAGAGAGAGAGAGGGAATGCAAGGGTTGTTTAACATTAGAGAAATCAATATTTATAATGCTAGGTAGTAACCCTATTATCATTTCTTGATTAGTACAGGTGCCAGAGGTTGTGGGGAGAAGGCTTGAGAATGGGGTTAGGAGGGAGGGATAGATTAGCCACGATTGAATGGCGGAGTAGATGTGATGGGCCGAATGGCCGAATTCTACTCCTATGACCTCATAGTGATAGATGGATATGGCTGAGGGGTTTGATTGGCAGATGGGTGGACAAAGGCCAGAGATAAAAAGGAGACAAAAGGGTGTGAGATAAGGAGAGAGGAGGGGTGAAATGTGAAGCTAGAAGGAGGAATATAAGTGCAAGAATTATCTTTTTTAATCTTTTTTCCCCAGCTGCATTAATGTTGAACCAAGTAAGTGGAGTGTCATGTGAAATCTATCAGAGGGATGGGTGGGAACAGTGAAAGAATCTATGCACAAAGTCTTCTTGCCCAGTTTCTGAGTAATTCTGGAGCAGTCTTGGCTTATGTCATTGTTCCTTCCCTTGTGACTAACGTGGAATTATGACAAATTTGATTCTTAACCTGGCAACAAAACAAAAAAAATACTTTCAAAAAGTGACCAAGAAAAATCTAAATCAAATTCCTTGGGAGTGAGCCAAATTGCAGATGGGTTGTCTAACAGCTGGCTAAATGCGAGCAGGGATTGCCAATATAAATAAAAAGTTGTAGGTTACGCCGTTGTTATTCACTGCAAATCCAGAGAAAAATGTGGGCCAACCACAACCTGCAATTACATCATGCCTTTAATGTGATGAAACTTCGCAAGTCACTGCACTCTGCATTAACAAATTCTGGCACAGAAGGAGCACAAGGTGTTACGAGATGACGCAAAGCTTGGTCATGGGGAAGGCCTAAAGGAAAGAGATTAATTGGCAGGGGGTTTCAAGGAGGGAAATATTTTTGGCAGCTTAAAGCAAACTTGCCAATGGTGCAGGGAATAAATTAGATGATCATCAACAGGCGGCACAGTGGTGCAATGGGTAGAGCTGCTGCCACACAGCACGAGAGACCCAGGTTCGATCCTGACCTCGGGTGCTGTGTGTGTGGAGTTTGCATGTTCTCCCTGTGACCACGTGGGTTTCCACCCAGTGCTCCGGTTTCCTCCCACATCCCAAAAGCGTGCCAGTTGGTAGGTTAATTGGCCTTATGCAAATTGCCCCTGGTGTGTAGGAAGTGGATGAGAAAGTGGGATAACACACAGCTAGCGTGAATGGGTGACTGATGATCGGAGTGGACTCGTTGGGCCAACGGGCCTGTTTCCATGCTCTATCTTTAAACTAAACTAAGGTGGAATTTGAGGTTGAGGAAGAGTTTGAATAGAAGATTATTGGGTGATCTTATCGAGGTGTATAAAATCATGAGGGGAACAGATAGGGTGAATGCATAGAGTCCAGGGTAGCGGAATCAAGAAGCAGAAGACATAGGTTTAAGGTGAGAGAGGAAAAATTTAATAGGACCCTGAGGGGCAACTTTTTCACTCAGACGGTGGTGAGTATATGGAACGAGCTGCCTGAGGAGGTAGTTGAGGCAGGTTCTATAACAACATTTAAAATACACTTGGACAGGAAAGGTTTAGAGGGATATGGGCCAATGAGACTAGTGTAGATGGGGCATCTTGGTCGGCATGGACATTGGGCCGGAGGTCCTGTATCCGAGCTGTATGACTCTAATATTAAACTCAAAGCATAATCTAACCAAGAATCACTGTAGTTTGGGAAAGTGGATGAATGGGATTTGCTGCGAGTTGGGTCAAAGGAAGCAGTCTTTAAGTCCGTAAGATGCGAAACAAGAAAGGTCAGCTATAACTTGACCTGGAAATTGGCGGTCAGAGGTAGGACCTACTCCAAAGCCGGAGGCTGAGGGAAAACATGACAGAAGTATAGAAAATTATGAGAAACACAAATATGATGGACAGTCAGAACCTTTTTTTCCCAGGGTGGAAATGTCAAATAATGAAAGACAGAACTTTAAGGTGAAAGAGGCAAAGGATTATGGGGTATTAGCCACAAGGAGTGTTTGGACAGACGTGGATTGTTTTCTCTGGAACAATGGGGGTTGTGGGGAGACCTGATAGAAGTATGTAAAATTATGAGGCATAGATAGGGTAGATAGTCAGACCCTTTTCCCCAGGATGGAAAAATCAAATACTAGAGGGCACAGCTTTAAAGTGAGAGGGACAAAGTTTGAATGAGATGTGCGAGGCTAGATTTTCTACACAGAGGTTGTTGGGTGATGGCTGCAAGGGTGGTGGAGGAGGCAGTTATGATGGCGTTGTTTAAGAGGCTTTTGGAAAGGCACATGTATATGCAGGGAATGGAGGGGTATGGATTATGTGCTGGCAGATAAGAGTTGGTCTTGGCATCATGTTGGGCACAGACATTGTTGACCGAAGGGCCTGATCCTGTGCTGGACTGTTCTAAGTTCTGCATCCAACGCCATCGCAATACACAAGGCAATTGGGAATAATGCTCACACCCCTCGCCGTCCGAGGTTACGGAGCTTGTGCAGAAACAGGATCTGAGGCTGATATTACTGTTTGGAGTGACACAATGTGTCAAACAAATTGTCAAGCAGAGTCTGAGGTCTCTTGTGTTTCTGATTCTATTTTTTTCTTTGTCCAGTGATTCCTAGTCCAGTTGAGAAAGAAGAACTGAACATCTCAAGGGCGCAGTGCAGAGTTGCTGCTTTGCAGCACCAGAGACCCGGTTCGATCCTGACTACGTGTGCTGACTGTACAGAGTTTGTACGTTCTCCCTGTGACCGCATGGGTTTCTACAGGATTCTCCAGTTTCCTCCCACATCCCGAAGACATACAGGTTTGTAGATTAATTGGCTTTGATGAAAATTGTAAATTGTCCTTAGAGTGTAGGAGGGTGATAGTGTATGGGGATTGCTGGGCAGCGTGGACCCGGTGGGCCAAAGGGCCTGTTTCTGCACTGTATCTATAAACTATACGGAACTAATCTCGTTACGAAATGATCATATTTGATATCTTCATCGACTTGTGACTTAATTTTAGTTTAGTTAAGAGAGACACCATGGTAACATGCTCTTCGGCCCACCGAGTCCACACTGACCATCAATCACCCATTCACACCAGTTCTATGTTATCCCACTTTCCTATCCACTCCCTACACACTAGGGGCCAATTATCCTACAAACCCGCACGTCCTTGGAATGTGGGAGGAAACCAGAGAACCCGGTGGAAATCCATGCGGTCATATGGAACATGTGCAGGTAGAGGAGATTAGTTTAACTCAGCATCATGTTCAGCATGGACATTGTGGGCCGAAAGGTCTGTTCCTGTGTTGTACTATTATATAGGCGAACGAACAAGAACACAGAAACATCTTTGTAAAGGGAATGTGTATTCATTGTAAAGGTTAAAAAAAATATTTCATTCTCTAACTGAATCAGATCATGTTTGTTTGATTGAATTGATTGAAAGATAGAAACAGGCCCTTCTGCCCACAGAGTCCACTTCACAGTAGTTTTATGTTATCCCACTTTCTCATCCACTCCCTACCTACCAGGGGCAATTTACAGAAACCCAAGCAGTCACAGAGAGAACATGCAAACACCACACACACAGCACCCGAGGTCAGGATCAATCCCGGGTCTCTGATGCTATGAGGCAACAACTCTTGCCACTGCACCACTGCGCTGCCCTGTATTTTGTAAAGTTAAATTAATGTACTTAAGTAAATTTAATGTACACCTTCAGCAATGCGATCCAAATATGATGGTTTATATACTAAAGGGCACAGAATGCTGGAGTACCACAGCGGGTCAGGCAGCTTCTCTGGGGAACATGGGTAGGTGATGTCCAGGGTCAAGGCCTTTCTTCAGACTGGAGATATTTATTACCTGCCTGAACAACTTTTCAGGTTTAAATGTAAAATGGTGAAAATGTAAGTTAAACATATGTTAAAATTTACAATATAAAACAAATGAGCAAAAGCTTATAATGAGAGCATGAATCACGAGAGGGAAAAAACATGAGTGGCTTGTTGTTTGCACATTAACATGAGCTGGGAAGGCAGCGTATGACGACTGAAAGGCACATCTTTAGTTGCAAACGGACAGCTGAAGGAAGGTTAATGAAAACTGCCAGCACGTTGCCATGGAAACACGGACTTGGCACTGCACCATTTCATACCTTATCCAATACATTCCTGGTTGCTGGTTGTGGTCCAGTGACTCTGTGCGGTTGATGGAAAAGCCCTGGTCCAGCTGAGCAGAGAGAAATGGGCAACTCAGTGGACTGCCATTGTCCCCCATAGTCAACAGACCCATTACACTTCTACCCACTGCTGACCCTGCCAATGTCCCCCAGAGACCACAGACCCATCCCCATTCTGCCCACTGGTGCCTCTGCCACGGACCCGAGTCTGGCTACATAGCATGACAAAACTAAACATGTGGTCAAACTGCATGTCTGGGATTGTCCCAATGTAAATCTCTCAGCTAAAATGCTGTAAACATAATGCAATTAATATAATTATAGCATGATTTATAATAATATTTTTTATTATTTAGTATCCTATAATTATTTTTATTTTATTATTATATATGTGATATAATATAATGGATATAACAATTATATTAATGAGATAATAACAAATAATCATTTGTTATTTATTATGTAATAATTTGTATATTCATTATATCATGTATCATGTTATATATAATAATATAACAAATATATCATGTTATATACAATAATATAATGAATATAACCATATTTATCATATTCATATTGCAATATATATTCTAATATTATGAATATAATAGTTATTAGTATAATAGTTATTAATATAATAGTTATCATATTCATTATATAATATATAATATATATTACAATATAGATATAATATAATTAATATAATTTCACATGACATTATTATATCTGTTATATTATTATATATGTGTTGTAGGATATCATGAATACAAATTATAATATAATAAATAGAAATAATAATAGTATAATATTATAATGATTGTATGATTGTTATTTATGATACTATAATTATTATATTCATTATTTGATTACCATATACTGGGTACAGTATTTTGCCCAAAACTTGCTTGTTACTTTTACATTAACATAAGTGTAACAAGATAAATATTAAGATAAAATATTATACAATAATTAACATAATTATGATACATAAAGTAATAATATAAATAATACAAATAATTGATATACTTACAATATACTAAATAATTTATATAAATAATATTCTATAGTATTTAGTATGATCATGATGTAACAATTGTAATAAATAAGTGATATAATGATACAATAAATCTAATAAAATGTTATAATTATGACATAAATAATGAGTAAAGATATTAAAAATATAGTCATGATAATAATAAGTAATATTATAAAATAATTAACATAATTGATACAATATAATAAACACTAAATATTAAATAATTGATGTTCTAATTGTGATATAAAGAACAATTATTATAGATATGATAAAATAATTAATATAATGATTAATATAAAAACACGACCAAGAACAAAATAAATTCTATTAAAAGTAGCCAAATAAAATTGTTCAGACTCAATCCGTACATAACCGATTGATTCAGCACACTGTGCACCATTTTATCTCACTTCATCCAATTCTAGTCAAAACAATCTGTGTAAATTCTGTTCGTTTTAACTCAGCCGAACCCAGTTAGCTTTTGCCCTCTGTAGGTGTTTTTTTGTGTTTGAAATGATAAAGTTTAACAATTTCTGAAGTCATGGTTTTTGAAAAGCTATCTAATTCCCTACTCTAAAATACAACTTTAGTTTTTTTATATTCATCTAAACTAGATGCAGTTACTACATTTTTTGACTTAATCTATTCGCAGCATATTGTTCATTAAACTTCAATGATTTCCCCAATAATATCTTGATTGTTGTAGTTAAAAATCATTCTGCATTGGCTTCTTGCAGCGCAGAGAATTGGTGCTTAGAGAACTCGCGTTCTTGTACCAAGTACAAAACGCCCATTGTCAGTACAACAGTAACCCTCTAACTTCCAACTTGCCGACTTTGGCTTTCAGGTTCCACAGCTGTTTGTCACACTAATCTGTTTGCCACACTTATGGTTTGTTATGCTAGTTCAAATCTGAACACGAGGGCAAAGAATATTACTGTCGCTAAATGTCATTTTCTTTCCGATGACTGGACAAGATCTCCTGGAATCATTTAGTGACCAAAATTAGAAACATAGAAACATAGAAAATAGGTGCAGGAGTAGGCCATTCGGCCCTTCGAGCCTGCACCATTCAATATGATCATGGCTGATCATCCAACTCAGTATCCTGTACCTGCTTTCTCTCCATACCCCCCCGATCCCTTTAGCCACAAGGGCCACATCTAACTCCCTCTTAAATATAGCCAATGAACTGGCCTCAACTACCTTTTCTACAATCCTCAGTCTGGATTATGCCAATCCTAAAGATAAGGAGATCCATTATACATCAGTGGTAAGGATATGAACATCCAAACCATTTCTCAAGTAAAAAAGGACACAAAGTGCTTCAAAGTTGGTTCAGGCAGCATCTTTGGAGAACATGGAAAGGTGACGTTTCGGGTTGGGACCCCATTTCAGTCTCATGATACTTCACTCATCTATATTCATATGACCTATTCAGAAACGTCACCTATCATGTTCTCCAGAGATACAGCCTGATATGCTGAGTTACTCCAGCACTTTATGTTTGGTTTGTAACCAGCTTCTGCAGTTCATTGTGTCTCCAGTATTCACTTTAAACTCATTGTTAAAGATTGCACTTGCTTTGATAATATCTAGTCAGTTACTTAAAAGTATTCATTAAAATCTAATTTTTTTACATTCTGTATGAACAGCTGATTTTTCATCTTATGTTCTTGAACATAAATATATAAGATCCTTTGGGGAAAAAAAGATACAACACATACAGATATTTGATTCAATACGGTACTGGATTTAAAAATATATAGTTTAATCAAACTTTTTTTTTGCTATTACATTTGAAAACGATGCAATTTGCCATTGTCTTTTGAAGCATTGATTAGGCCTGATCAAATGGTCGTGTGTCACATCACCAGTAACATCACAGAAATGGCAGTTACAGGACCCAATGCTAAATGCATTTACTTATTTTAATAGGTGCAGCCCCTTACTAAAATTCACAACCTTAAAAATCTTGGTCCCATATGACAAGAAGTATTTTTTTTGCTTGACTCTTTATTTAAACTGCACTCAAAATAACAGTCTTACTTGAGTGCTTTTCTCCTGAATGCTACTATAGATTTTTGTGAAAGGATTTGACTCTTGATGAAAATTTTCTCCATGAAATGTTACACAATACTTCTTTTGGAACCACAGCCTTTCTTATATGTTACTTAAACAACCATTTTTTAAATTAAAGGAAACTACCCTTGAGCTAAAATCAATGCTTTCCATTTGATTTCCATTGCCTTCCTGTACAGATGAATGTCTTATCTTCTTGTCCACATCTGCCATCTAGTGGTGGCGAGGCTTGTGCTAAATATTAACATCATCTTCAACGGCCGTTTAGGATGTCATGGCCAAATCTCCTAAAATCAGTTTTTATGTTTACATTTCTCTTTGTTACCCGACTTTAAAAATCAACAGGATTTACAATCAACTTTAGCGATCTCCTCAGAAACCACAAAATAGTTCAAAATGTTGTTAAAAGTACAACTGAGCAAATATAACACAAGCTGGCATTTGCAAACTTTCTCCCACTCTGCATTGCACATTTATTTTTATAAATGCATTGTTAAGCAATACCAATTATAATTTACCAAGGGATTTAATGTAATGCTTGGCAGGTCTGGAAAAGTCTGAAACTATGCCAGCAAATTAAGGTTTTTGAAAAGTAAAAACAGACATATTTGGAGTGCCACATTCCTGCTGCTAATTCATGCTATCAGAAATATGCAGCGATTCTTAGCACAGTGGAAAAACCTTAGAGTCTGGAAACAGCCAAACAATTGGAAATTGCTATTATTAATTCTTTGAATTCTGAAATTGGCCCTTTAAAACAAGATGCTAGCACTTAAGTGGGCAGCTTTTGTGCATCCACATTCTTATGTTTTAGAAAACATAATTTAGGTGGAGAAGTCAAAGATATTCCAAGAGTTACGCATGAGAAAATAACTCCACATATCCAAACATATCCTGTTCGAAACCTTAGCCATTGAGAGATTGACCCTGAGAGAAATGATTGACCTCACAGGATATGTTAGAGGTTAAAGGTTATTCTCAACTCATAGAACATGTCAAAGGCAACATATCTGATTGAAGTCCTCTGATCACCCCGAGGTCAAATACAAAACCATGTATCGAGTAATATGGGAATTAATTCAGATTCAACATTTTCATCTTAAATAGCTCTTAACCAGAAAACAAATGTTACAGAAAATGCTCTGCTATCTTCAGCATTTATTTCTCTTTATAGATGTGGATCTAAACATCTAAAATGAAAAATAGATCTTTAAAAAAAATCTACATATAAAAAGAAAAATAGATGTTTTTTAAAAATCCACATCTAAAACGAGAAATAGACATCTTTTAAAAATTCATATCTCAAAATAAAAATAGATGTTTTTAAAATAGCCATATCGAAAAAGAAATGTAGATGCTGAAAAGATCAAATTATTTCCTGAAACATTTGGGGGGTTTTAATCCACTGTATAAAATTGAATGCTTAAGAGTCCTATTATTAATAATGTTTATCATTTGAATTATGCAAAGTGCAGAGGTTAAATGAATGTAAAAGTAACTGACAAAGCAAACTGTTAGCTTCGTTACACAACTTAAAAGTCCCAATATTTACAATCAACTTTAGTGTACTTCCCAAAAGCAACAAAGCAGCTCAAAATGTTGTTAAAGAAGTGTGCAGTAACAGTAGTTTACATGCTTGAACTGGTGGCACTCTGGTGGCAAGTTCTTAGCACCAAATAAAACAGACATTTTTTACTATCCAGGTTAAAAGTTAGTAAAAGCGCGCAATTTCTAATGCATGGGTTAAAATATTCATTTCCTAACTCCACCCATCCTTACAGCATAATTTTTGCTGGTGTACAAAGCACTCATGGTGAATATCCTGCAATATTAAATTAAAATTCTCGTTTCAGTCTTGCATTTCAAAAAGGCCGTCTGAGCAGAGCTCCGCTTTGTCTCCCTTTGACATCAACACGCAGCCATTTTCACCATGGGTTACTGAGCAGCGATCACAAGGCAGACTCTGGCCACTTTGTCCTACGTCCTAGGTCAGGAACATGTGCCCCCACTGTCTTCCCCACTAACATTATTTAATTAAGTACAAAGCAAATGCGATCGTTTGACATGATAAGTTCATCTATTCCGCTGCATAATGATTCTGGCAACACTTGAGGTATTATAGAGGTGTATGAAATCATGATGGGAATCGATAGGGTAGATGTACAGTCTCTTGCCCAGATTAGGGGAATTGTGAACCAGAGGTCATAGTTTTAAGGTATAGGGAGAAAGATTTAATAGGAATCTGAGGGGTAGCTTTTTCACACAAAGGATGGTGGGTGTATGGAACAAGCTGCCAGAGGAGGTAGTTGAGGCAGGGGCAATTGCAACATTTAAGAAGCAATTAGACAGGTACATGAGTAGGACAGGTTTGGAGGCATATGGGCCAAATGCATGGAGGTGGGACTTGTGTAGATGGGACATGTTGGTTGATGTGGGCAAATTCGGCCGAAGGGCCTGTTTCCACGCTGTACGACTCTATGACCCTATTAAATTTGCAGCAACGTCTCATCTACAGAAATTAATTACAAGACGTCTACATTTATGAATGTACAAAAAACATTTCAGGTTGGATCCCTTTTTCAGACCTGACCCAAAACGTCACCTATCCTTTTACTCTAGAGATGCTGCCCAACCCGCTGAATTACTCCAGCAATTCGCGTTTATCTTTGGTATAAATCAGCATCTGTAGTTCTTTGTTTCTACAAATTGAGTATAGAAGTCGGGAGGTCATATTACAGTTGTATAAGACATTGGTGATCCCACGTTTAGAGTATTGTGTTCAGTTTTGGTCACCCTGTTATAGGAAAGATGTTGTTGAGCTGGAATGGGTGCTGAAAAGATTTACGAGGATGTTGCCAGGACCTGAGGGCCTGAATTATAGGGAGAGATTGGGCAGGCTAGGACTTTATTCCTTGGAGTGTAGGAGGATGATGCATAATTTAATAGAGGTGTACAAGATCATGAGAGGAATAGATTGGGTAAGGAGCTATGGAGCGAGCTGCCGGAGGAGGAGTTTAGGTATCACAACATACTATCACAACATTTAAGGAACTTTTGGAACCAGTACATGGGTTGTTTGATGGGTTTAGAGGGATAAGGGCCAAACCCAGGCAGGTGGGACTAGTGCTCATGGGGCATGTTGGTCTTGCATGGGCAAGTTGGGCTGACGGGCTTGTTTCCGTGCTGCATGACTATAACACTACACCAATATCATAGTTCTACTCATCTAATTTGCTTCTTTCCCTTTTAGTTTCCTTCACTCAGACCGGTCTTTGTCTAAGTTTCTCAACACCCCAGAAAGTCTGAGATAGAGTGGATGTGGAAAGGATGATTCGACTGGTGGGAGAGTCTAGGACCAGAGGGCACAGCCACAGAATAAAAGGACATACCTTTAGGATGGAGATGAGGAGAAATGTATTTAGCCAGAGGGTGGTGAATCTGTGCAATTCATTATCACAGATAGCAGTGGAGGCCAAGACTTTGGGTGTTATTAAAGCAAAGATGAACAAATTCTTGATTAATGTGGCATAGTGGCACAGCAGTAGATTTGCTGCCTTACAGTGCCGGAGACCCATCTTCAATCCTGATTATGGGTGCAGTCTGTGTGGAGTTTATATGTTCTCCATGTGACTACATGGATTTTCTTCGGGTAGTCCGGTTTCCTCCCACATCCCAAAGACATGCAGGTCTGTAGGTTAATTGGGTTTGGTAAAATTGTAAATTGTTCCGAGTGTGTAGGATAGTGTTAGTGAACAGGTGATCGGCATGGACTTGGTGGTTTGAAGTGCCTGTTTCTGCACTATATCTCCAAAATTTAAACTCTGAGGTCCAAACTCTAATGCTATATAAAAAGGACTAGAATATTTTGCATTTTCTGCTCTTATACAAATGATTGAGTCATGCAGCTCTGAAACAGGTCCTTTGGTCCATGCCGACCAAGATGCCCCATCTCAACTAGTCCCACCTTCCCGCATTTGGTCCATATCCCTCAAAACCTTTCCAGTCCAAGTGTCCTTTAAATGGTGTTATAGTACCTGCCTCAACCAGCTGCTCTGGCAGCTCGATCTCTATACCCACCACCTTCTGAGTGAAAAAAGTTGCTCTCCAGGTTTCTATTCAATCTTGCCACTCTCACCTTGAACCCGTGTTTAATTAGTTAACAGGTTTCGTTTCTTTTAAAGTTGTCCAACACCTACTATGGGACACATTTTTTATTACTGAAAAAATAATTCCTAATTTACACGTGATGGGTTCACAACAATTAAATGGTAAATCTGCTATTATCATGGTATTTCTAGGATTCTTATTGCCCGTCTACTCACACACACCTCGATCCGTGACCATATCACCCCCGTCCTTTATAAACTCCACTGGCTCCCCATCCCCCAGAGAATCCAGTACAAAATCCTCCTCATAACCTACAAAGCCCTCTATAACCTGGCCCCATCCTACCTGACCGACCTCCTCCACAGGCACACTCCCACCTGCACCCTCCGCTCTGCCGCTGCCAATCTCCTATCCCCCCACATCCGGACTAAACTCAGATCCTGGGGGGACAGGGCTTTCTCCATCGCTGCTCCCACCCTATGGAACTCACTACCCCAAACCGTTAGAGACTCCCCCACACTCACCACATTCAAAACATCGCTGAAGTCTCACCTGTTCAGTACTGCCTTCAACCACTGAAGGTCACCTCACCTTCTGTCTCCTTTCTCTGTTCATTTATTTATTTACTTATTTATCTATTTATTCATTTCCCTATGTTCTCAAAATCTCTGTAAAGCGTCTTTGAGTATATGAAAAGCGCTATATAAATAAAATGCATTATTATTATTATTATTATTTAATATTGATATGAAGCCATCAACTAACGTTGTTAATGGATTATTACTGTCACATGTACCGAGATACTGCGAAAAACAGTTTTGCGTGCTGTCCAGACTAGTTATGCCATACACAAATCCAATCAAGCCATACACAAGTAAAAGAACTAGTGCAAAGAGAAAAATACCAGAGTGCAGAATATATAGTGTTACACCATTATTGTGTGACCGTAACAAAGACAATGTCCGACATTCGCAATGCGGAACGGGTGAATCAGATAGTACCCTAGCTTATGGAAGGACCTTTCAGAAGCCTAATAACAGAGGGGAAGAAGCTGTTTCTGAGTCTGGTGGTGCGCACTTTCAAGCTTCTGTACCTTCTGCTGAAAGGGAGCAGAGAGAAGAAGGAATGACTGGGGTGGGAAAGGTCTTTGATTATGTTGACTGCTTTTCCGAGGCAGCGCAATGTGTAGATGGAGCTGCTGGTGAGGAGCCTGGTCTGTGTGACGATAATGAGGTAGGTTGGAAGATCAGGACTGCACAACATCTTATGGGACGTCCATTCAGTGGATGATAGCAGTGCAGAAGAAGCTGTTCCTGAACCTTTCACACCCCAGTCATTCCCACTTCTCCCCGCTGCCATCATGCAGAAGATACAGAAGCTTGAAAGCATGCACCAGCAGATTCAGGAACAGCTTCTTCCCCTCGGTTATCAGGCTTCTGAACAGATGTCCCAATCTTCCAACCTACCACATTGTGGAAGTTAAACTTTTTCTGTAATACAATAACCCTGTAATCTATATTCTTCACTCTGGTATTTTTCTCTCTGCACTAGCTGTGGTATTTGTAAAGGCTTGATTGTACTCATGCATAACATGATTTGACTGGATAGCACACAAACAAAAGCCTTTCACTGAATCTTAGTACATGTGACAGTAATAAAGTACCAATACCAAAAGTTGAATAGCAGTAATCTACTTGTAAAAATTCCAAATCATACACCTGAAAGTATGTTTGGAATGAGTTGCCAGAGGAAGGAGTTGAGGCAGATACGACAACAACATTTAAAAGGCATATGGTAAATCTTTAAAAACTCTTAAAATAGATAATGATGGAAATACATTGCAGAACTATTGATCCTCTGGTATTTTTCAACAGTTTACTACCTGAAATATTAAAATATTTTCTGTTCATGTGCGATCCACCTGTGGTTATTTCAGTGCATGGAGTCATAGTCATACAGCACAGAAACAGGCCCCTCAGCCCAACTTGTCCATGCTGTCATCTATGCCAATCCCACCTGCATGTGTTTCGCCCATATCCATCTAAACCTTTCCCATCCATGTACCTGTCCAAATGTCTTTTAAATGTTGTTATAGTACCTGCCTCAACTACCTCTTCTGGCATCTTGTTCCATATACCCACCACCCTCTGAGTACCTGTCCAACTGAAAAGAGTCATGGTGCTACTCGGACACGGTGGCACAGCGTGTAGAGTTGCTGCCTCACAGCGCCAGAGACCTGGGTTCGATCCTGACAACAGATGCTGTCTGTACGGAGTTTGTACGTTGTCCCTGTGACCACGTGGGTTTTCTCCCGGTGCTCCGGTTTCTTCCCACATCCCAAAGACATGTGGGTTTGTAGTTTAATTGGCTTCTGTAAATTGTTCCTAGTGTGTACGGAGTGGATGAGAAAGTGGGATAACAGAGAACTAGTGTGCCCCGTCAGTCTGAAGAAGAGTCTCGACCCAAAACGTCACCCATTCTTTCTCTCCTAAGATGCTGCCTGAGCCGCTGCCTTACTCCAGCATTTTGTGTGCATGGGTGACCACTGGTCGGCGTGGACTCAGTGGGAAGGGCCTGTTTCAATAGACAATAGACAATAGACAATAGGTGCAGGAGTAGGCCATTCAGCCCTTCGAGCCAGCACCGCCATTCAATGCGATCATGGCTGATCACTCAATCAGTACCCCGTTCCTGCCTTCTCCCCATACCCCCCTCACTCCGCTATCCTTAAGAGCTCTATCCAGCTCTCTCTTGAAAGCATCCAACGAACTGGCCTCCACTGGCCTCCACACCTGGCCTCCACTGGCCTCCACGAACTGGCCTCCACACCTTCACCACTCTCTGACTGAAAAAGTTCTTCCTCATCTCCGTTCTAAATGGCCTACCCCTTATTCTTAAACTGTGGCCCCTTGTTCTGGACTCCCCCAACATTGGGAACGTTTCCTGCCTCTAATGTGTCCAATCCCCTAATTATCTTATATGTTTCAATAAGATCCCCCCTCATCCTTCTAAATTCCAGTGTATACAAGCCCAATCGCTCCAGCCTTTCAACATACGACAGTCCCACCATTCCGGGAATTAACCTAGTGAACCTACGCTGCATGCCCTCCATAGCAAGAATATCCTTCCTCAAATTTGGAGACCATAACTGCACACAGTACTCCAGGTGCGGTCTCACCAGGGCCCGGTACAACTGTAGAAGGACCTCTTTGCTCCTATACTCAACTCCTCTTGTTATGAAGGCCAACATTCCATTGGCTTTCTTCACTGCCTGCTGTACCTGCATGCTTCCTTTCATTGACTGATGCACTAGGACGCCCAGATCTCATTGAACTCCCCCTCCTCCTAACTTGACACCATTCAGATAATAATCTGCCTTTCTATTCTTACTTCCAAAGTGAATAACCTCACACTTATCTACATTAAACTGCATCTGCCATGTATCCGCCCACTCACACAACCTGTCCAAGTCACCCTGCAGCCTTATTGCATCTTCCTCACAATTCACACTACCCCCCAGCTTAGTTTCCATACTGTATCTCTAAACTAAACTAAACAAAACATCAAGAACAGCACCAAACACTTGTGCCTTAAAAATACAAACAATGGAAAGACATTTGAAGTTTACATTTCCTCATTGTGTCACGCTTCCTGAATTTGTAAATAAAACAAAATAATTGAAAGCTAACTTTGGTTTTTTTATCCAGTCAAAGTCTCTCATATATTTGTGGAATGAAGTGTATTACTAATATATAGAATGACTGCGGCACGGTGGCCCAGACCCGGGTTTGATCTTGACTAATGGGTGTTGTCAGTACAGAGTTTGTACGTTCTCCCTGTGACCTCCTGGGTTTTCTCCGGGTGCTCCGGTTTCCTTCCACCCAAAGACGTACAGGTTTGTAGGTTCATTTGCTTCTGTAAATTGTAAATTGCCCCTAATGTGTAGAATAGCGCTAATGTAGAGGGTGATTGCTGCTCGACGCAAACTCGGTGGGCCGAAGGGCCTGTTTCTGAGCTGTTTCTCCAAAGTCTAAAGACAGCTCACTGATGCTATCAGTGTCATGTGGTGGGGGGAGTTCCTAGCATGCTGCTTATTTGTGAATGGTACATAAACTGAACCACAACAAAATTATCTATCATTTACTGACATTATCACACTGCCTCAAATACACTTACCACAGTTCAGAAAGCTTCCCGTTATCTATGTTATGTCAAACCTGTTCAAGGTGTAACCATAATCAAAAAAATGGCCAAGATCATAGAACAGTATTGTTAAAGTACAAGAACAGAAAACTGTCTTGAACATCGAACATGGAATAGTACAGCAGAGGGACAGGCCCTTCTACCCACAGTGTTCGTGCTGAACAAATCTCCTCTGCTTGCACATGATCCATATCCCTCCATTCCCTGCATATCCATGTGCCTATCTAAAAGCCTCTTAAATGCCACTCTTATTTCTGCCTCCACCACCACCCCTGGCAGCACTTTCCAGGCACTTACCACCATCTGTGTAAAAAAAAACTTGGCCTGCACATCTCCTTTAAACTTTGCCCCTCTTACATTAAAGCTATGCCCTCTAGTTTTTGACAATTCCACTCTGGACATCTCCGTTAATGCCCAAATTACGATCTGAAGTTCTCGCATCCTTTTGAACATCAAAAAGCAACAATTATGTAATTCCATCTTTTTTTTTAGGAATCTAAACATAGTCAAAATTTTAGATGGTGGATAATTACCGAGGCCTCATATTTGCTAATAATATTTTTGGCTCCTGTTAGAATATCCACATGCTGCCATTAATTTTGCTTTTAAATCATCTGTAATATTTCACTTATTTTTCTTTATATATACTGAACTTTTTTTGTTTTTTGGGGTTTTACAGAGTAATATGTTGACATATCTGTTGTGCTGCTGCAAGTAAGAATTTCATTGTTCCGTTTCAGGACTTATGACCATAAAACACTCATGACTATAAATGGACTAACGATGGCCTCTCCACAACATATAATATAAACTAACCCCCTTCTCACAAGCAAGCTTGTTTGAAGAAGGGTCTCGACTTGAAACGTCACTCATTCCTTCTCTCCAGAGATGCTGCCAGTCCCGCTGAGTTACTCCAGCATTTAGTGTCCATTGTGGTCATGTAAAACTGGATGTGGGTAGATTCGGTTTCTGATCCAGACTTTTCCTATTTCGCCTCTGTTACATCCCACTTGCAAAAGGAAGTTAAGATTCTACCCAGTTACTGCCTCCCTGAATGAAATATTAAATCACAATATAACATGATGAAGGAACCACGTCACAAGATTACTCAACATCTGTTTAAGTCTGGCTCCAACCTTGAGGAATGCAGTGGGTTAGGCAGCATCTGTGGAGGGAATGGGCAGATGCCAATTCGAGTTGGGACCCTTCTTCAGACTCGAGAAGGCTCCTGACCTGAAACGTTGTCTGTCCCCATACCCTCCACAGATGCTGCCAGACCCGCTGAGTTCCTCCTGCTCAAAATTTCATCATCTGCAGTTCCTTGTGTCTCCATTTAAGGTCTTGCTTCTTATTCCTTCTGCCATAAAATTCTTACGAGACCAACCATGGGGGAAAAGTGAGATTCTTTTGCATTCATTAAACTTCCTATAAAAATGGAAACTCCTATTTATATTTATAACTATAAAAGCCACCTAGTACCAGTTCAGCATAAAAGTCAACTCATATCTGCTTTGCTTGTTGCTGACATAAACTGTATTAATCTATGGAAATTAAGGAGCGTTCTGAATATATCTCTACATACAAAGCAATCTTTCCTCAGTTCATCAGGACAGGACAGTTTTTTCCCAGCTGTTATCAGGCAACCGAACCATCCTATCAACAACTAGAGAGCGGTCCTGAGCTACCATCTATCTCATTGGAGACCCTCGGACTCTCTTTGATCGGACTTTACTGGACTATATCTTGCACTAAACATTATTCACCATTATTTCTTTTGTTATGTATCTGTACACTGTGGACGGCTCGATTGTAATCGTGTATTGTCTTTTCGCTGACTGGTTAGCACGCAACAAAAAAGCATTTCACTGTACCTCACTCGGTACACGTGACAATAAACTAAGCTCACAAATTAATGAGCTGTTATGTTTTCTACGGGTTTTACTCATTGTTTATCTCTCTCTGTGTGGCTGGGAAATGGAAGGCGGAAGACGGTAAGCAGTGGGCGACGAAATTCAAGATTCTTTGGATTTCAATCAAGCTCGCTACAGAATTGGAGTCCATGTTTCTGGGGAAGAGTTTGAACGGTTAATAATTATTGATACTTACTGCTATCACAGACACCCCGGCTGAGGTGTTGTTGGGCTTGGGGCCTGTGTTGAAGTGTTTCTTTAACTTTCCAGTTACGGAAAGCTGGTACTCATTCTCTGGTAACCCATCGTCCTAAATCAAGAGAATCAAAAACGAGGATTCATTCAAAGAAAATAACTGTTTTTACGGACATATTGTAACATTACAATATATTATATACAGTGCCCTCCATAATGTTTGGGACAAAGGCCCATCATTTATTTATTTGCCTCTGTACTCCACAATTTGAGATTTGTAATAGAAAAAAACCACATGTGGTTAAAGTGCACATTGTCAGATTTTAATAAAGGCCATTTTTATACATTTTGGTTTAGGGAGTATGGGGAGAGGGCAGGAACAGGGTACTGATTGTGGATAATCAGCCATGTTCACATTGAACGACCGAATGGGCTACTCCTGCACCTATTGTCTATTGTCCATTGTAAAAGCTTTTCACTGTACCTCGGGACACGTGACAATAACATAAACTCGTAATATATTATAATATAATATACCCGTGGTGGGGGGCTGCCGAGATCGAAGGGGAACCCGGCGAGAGGGGCCAGGGGGAGTGGGGGGTGGGGGGGCCTGCTGCCACGTGCGGTGACAGACCTGGTTCATCGCTGTGAGGAAATAAGACAAACTTTTTATAAGTCTGTCAGCACAGAAACGTGGCGACTCTTTGTGTTCTCCCTCGATACGGTTTGCTGTATGATTTTACTGGGCTGTATGCAACAACAAAGAATCTCACCGTACCTAGGTATATGTGACAATAAAGTAACTATGAATTGAATTACTGCAATTTGAGGATATTGCCAGGACTTTGAGGGCCAGAGCTACAGGGTTGCGGTTGGGCAGGCTGGGACCTTATTATTTGGAGCACAGGAGGATGAGTTGTATGGAGTTGTATGAATAATGGAGTTGTATAAAATCATGAGGGTAATAGCTAGGGTGAATGTATTTTTACCCAGGGTAAGGGAATCCATAAGCAGAGGGCATAGGTTTTAGGTGAGAGGGGAAAGATTTAATAGGAACCTGAGGGGTAACTTTTTCACTCAGCGGATGGTGGGTGTATGGAATGAGCTGCCAGAGGAGGTAGTTGAGGCAGGTACTATAACAACATTTAAAAGACATTTGGACAGGTACATGGATTGGAACGTTTTAGAGGGATAGGGAGCAACATTGGCAGGTGGCACTGCCTCAATTACAAGGATGTCCTTCCTCAAATTAGGAGACCAAAACTCTACACAATACTCCAGATGTGGTCTTACCAGGGCCCTATACAACTGCAGAAGAACCTCTTTACTTCTATATTGAAATCCTCTCATTATGAAGGCCAACATGCCATTAGCTTTCTTCACTGCCTGCTGTACCTGCACGCCAACTTTCAGTGACTGGTGTACAAGGACACCCAGGTCTCGCTGCCTTACCTAACCTGACACCATTGAGATAATAATCTGCCTCCTTGTTTTTGACACCAAAGTGGATAACCTCACATTTATCTACATTATACTGCATCTGCCCACTCACTCAACCTGTCCAGGTCACCCTGCAACCTCCTAACGTCCTCTTCACAGTTCACACTGCCACCCAGCTTTGTGTCATCTGCAAACTTGCTGGAGTTACTTCTAATTCCTTTCTCCAAATCATTAATATATATGGTGAATAGTTGTGGCCCCAACACCGAGCCTTGCGGCACTCCACTCGCCACTTTCTGCCATTCTGAAAAGGACCCGTTTGCTCCTACTCTTTGCTTCCTGTCTGCCAACCATTTCTCTATCCATGTCAAGACTCAACCCCCAATGCCATGTGCTCTAATTTTGCTCACCAATCTCCTGTGTGGGACCTTTGATAAGGCTTTCTGAAAGTCCAGATACACTAGATCCACTGGCTGACTTTTAGGTTGAGACCCTTCTTCAGACTGAGAGTCAGGGGAGAGGGAAACTAGAAATATGGAACTGAGAATGTAAGGTGTGAAAACGACAGATCAAAGCAGATGTTGATCAAGGAAATGTAGGATGGTTCATTGTTGACTATGGGGAAGATGACAATGAGGCATACAAACAGTAAAATTAATCAGGACAGTGAAATTACATGGATTTCTCTAATTTTCTCCAGAGATGCTGCCTGACCTGCTGAGTATAGTTTAGTTTAGCTTCAAGATACAGCACAGAATCAGGTGCTTCGGGCCACTGAGCCCATGCCAACCAGCGATCCCCGGACACTAACACTATCCTACACACACGAGGGACAATTTATTATTATTTAACTGAAGCCGAATTAACCTACAAACCTGCACATCTTTGGAATGTGGGAGAAAACTGGAGGACCCTGGGAAAACCCGCGTGGTCACAGGGAGAACGTACAAACTCCATACAGACAGCTCCAGTAGTTAGGATATAACTTGGGTCCCTGGCGCTGCAAGGCAGCAACTCTACCACTGTGCCACCATGCTGGATCTTGCCCCTCAATTGACACAATTATTGAGCTACCTGTCCCTTCAGCCAATATGAGGAAATATATTTCAATCATAAAACTGAAGTGAGTCATTCTACCGAAGCCACCACTAAGATATATATAAGAAAATAACTGCAGATGCTGGTACAAATCGAAGGTATTTATTCACAAAATGCTGGAGTAACTCAGCAGGTCAGGCAGCATCTCAGGAGAGAAGGAATGGGCGACGTTTCGGGTCGAGACCCTTCTTCAGACTGATGTCAGGGATCACAGAGGGGGAGCAGCGAGAGAGCATGTTGCTAAACTCTCATCGAAGAGAGGAGGAGAACTTCTTCAAAGTGGACATAAGATAGCTCAGAAGGGCATAATGGACAATCAGTAATCGAGACTTACATTTACCCAGGGATGATCCAGTAACTGCTGTGCAGAATATCGATGTTCTATGTCGACCTGAAGCATCATGGTGATAAGATCCTGAAAATAAAATCCATCTGGATCATTACATGCTTTCTTGCAAAGATTAAGAAGAATTATTTTCCTTATGTATCTACACACCTTAAATGGATTGATTGTAATCATGTATTATCTTTATGCTGACTGGTTAGCATGCAAAAAAAACTTTTGACTGTACATCAGCACATGTGATAATGAACTAAACTGACTGAACTGAACTTGATGGGTGTGGAAATCATCAGTAAGCAATCATTCCTCACTCCAACATAACAGATCTGCTATTATTCATAATGAGACTCCCTGGGGGAGTCCAGAACCAGGGGTCACAGCTTAAGGATAAGGGGGAAGTCTTTTAGGACCGAGATGAGAAAACATTTCTTCACACAGAGAGTGGTGAGTCTGGGGAATTCTCTGCCACAGAAGGTAGTTGAGGCCAGTTCATTGGCTATATTTAAGAGGGAGTTAGATGTGGCCCTTTTTGTTAAAGGGATCAGGGGGTATGGAGAGAAGGCAGGTACAGGCTACTGAGCTGGATGATCAGCCATGATCATATTGAATGGCGGTGCAGGCTCGAAGGGCAGAATGGCCTACTCCTGCACCTATTTTCTATGTTTCTATCTTTCTATGTTTCTATGAGATTCCTTCAGTTTCGAAAGAGAATTACATTTGATTCTACTCAACAATGGCATCATTTGTGTTCCATCAGCCGCACTTTAGTCGTGGAAACAGGGACCTCGGCCCAACTTGCACACACTGACCAACATGCCCCATCAATACTAGTCCCACTTGCCTGCGCTTGGACCATATCCCTCTAAACCTATCCTATCCATGTATCTGTCCAATCATCTCTTAAACGTAATACTGCCTACCTCAACTACCTCCAGCAACTCATTCTATACATTCACCACCCTTTGTGTAAAGACGTCAGTTTACAGTTAGTTTGGGGCGGCAGAGTGGTGCAGCGATAGAGCTGCTGCCTCACAGCACCAGAGACCTGGGTTCGATCCTGACTACAGGGGTTGTCTGTATGGAGTTTGTGCGTTCTCCTTATGACTGGCATGGGTTTTCTCCGGGAACTTCCAGTATCCTCCCACACTTCAAAGATGTACAGGTTTGTAGGTTAATTGGCTTGGTATAAATGTAAATTGGCCCTAGTGTGTGTGAGATAATGTTACTGAGCGGGGATCGCTGGTCGGCATGGACTGAGTGGGCCGAAGAGCCTGTTTCCACATTGTATCTTTAAACTAAAATAAACTAAACGGAATAATTTAGTTTAGAGATACAGCGCGGAAACAGGCCCTTCGGCCCACCAAGTCCACACTAACCAGTGATCCCCGTATGCTAACTCTATCTTACACACTAGGGATAATTTTGCAATCTTTACCAAAGTTAATTAACCTACAAACCTTAGAGTGTGGGAGGAAACCAGAGTACCAAGAGAAAACCAATGCTCACATGGAGAACGTACAAACTCCGTACGACAGCTCCCCTTAGTCAGGATTGAAACCGGGTCTCTGGTGCTGTAAGGCAGCAACTCTACAGCTGTGCTACTGTGCTGTCCTGTTTACCAAGATTTGAAATTCTGTTCAGAATGTATTATCTCAGCCAGTTAAATTTGATATAATTACCAATGGCAACACGTTACATTTATTTTACCCAGAGCATTTACATCCTGTCCTTTATTATAGATAAACATTTTGGAAATCAGTATTAAATCCAGTCGGGCCAAAGGAAAGTCTGGTTTTGTATCCAGATAAATGAATGTAATCAGATTAATTATTGATTTATGATCACATCAGTGTCACCCCCATCATGGGATCAGTAATCATCCTGGGAAAATGTGAAACAGCCACATTATCCCACTCGCTCCTGAACTCTCGGCTCTCACTTAAATCAATGATGTTTGCACTGAACTCTCCCATCAATTATTAATCAGCATAATGCTGCACCATGCAATATTAAAATACAATAATAATACTTCTTGTAAATGGTTCGGGGACATTTCTGCTTGTCAGTTTTTCTGAGGTGAGCGTAGTTCTTGAATTAAATAGTTCATAAGTCAGAGGAGCAGAATGAGGTCATTCAGCCCATCGAGTCTACTCTGCCATTCAATCATGGCCATTTATTTTTTCCTCTCAATCCCAATCTCCTGCCTTCTCCCTATAGCCTTTGACATCCTTACCGATCAAGAACTTATCAATTTCTGTTTTAAAAATACCAAATGACAGCTAGGGTTGCCAACTGTCCTGTATTAGCCGAGACATCCCGTATTTTGGGCGAAATTGGTTTGTCCCGTACGGGATCGCCCTTGTCCCGTATTAGGCCCGGGGGACGCTGTGGGCCTGGACACTGTAGGAAAAAAACTGCAGATGCTGGTTAAAATCGAAGGTAGACAGAAAATGCTGGAGTAACTCAGCGGGAAGGGCAGCATCTCAGGTAGAGAAGGAATGGGTGACGTTTCGGGTCGAGACCATTCTTCAGACTGAAGTTGGTTTTTTTTAAACTAAAATACTTTATTTCTGAGTGTTGTTTTGCACAAACCAACCTTACCCTTCCCTCCCCACCCTCTCCCCAGCCCTACGACAGTCCCGACTGAGTTTAAACGGCCCCTGTAACACACGGCTCAGTTTGGGCACGGCGATCTGTGGGCTCGTCTTGGTCCCCGGCGCTGTGCGGGCCGCTCCGTCTCACCGGTCACTCCGCACTCCGTCCCGGCTCAGTGACACTTCCGGTCCGGGCTTCGGCTTCTCCTGCGGCCACTCCACCTCTTGTTCCTGGAGGGCCCCTGACGAAGCCCCAGTCCATACTGATGGGATGCCCGGCCGCTCCGACCCATTCAAACCCTCCATGGCCGCCTTCGCCTCCTTGTAGGTCTCATACTCCACCAGAGCGTAGCCCTTGATTTAGCCGGTGGGCCGGTCCAGGTTGAGGTGGAGCTTCTTGATCTCACCGTACTTGGCAAACTTGTCGTGGATGTCCTCCTCGGTGGCTTCCTCATGGACCCTGGTCACAAACAGGATCCACCCCTCCACCCAGCGTTGAGGGCGTGGCTCGTCACCGTCTTGCTCCACGGAGATGTAGTCTTCTCGCAGCCTGGATCAAGCGCCTTCCTCGGAGCCAAATCCTCGCCTCTTCCTCTTCTTCAGTTTGTGGATACTTTTGTCGCCCTCGTCGTCCATGGCGAAGTCCTTGCTGCTCGCCTCATGGAGGTCCAGCAGAAGATGGGTGACGTTTCGGGTCAAGACCCTTCTTCAGACTGAGGATGGATCTCGACCCGAAACGTCACCCATTCCTTCTCTACCGAGATGTTGCCTGACCCGCTGAATTACTCCTGCATTTTGTGTCTACCTCCAGACAGTGTAGGCCCGGAGGCTCACGCGCCGCCTAACGGAGGTTGTGTAGCAACCCGCCTCCCGGCCCGGCTGGCCGCCATTGGTGGAGTGGGAGCACATGGCCGCTGGCTGGGTGAGATCACATGGGGCGCAGAGCAGTGACGTCACCTGGTCCCGTATTTGCGAGTGAGGAAGTTGGCAACCCTATCCACAGCCATCTGTGGCAATGAATTCCACAGATTCACCACCCTCTGCCTGAAGAAATTCCTTGATAATCACATATATCAAGGCGATAGTTTGACCTGAGCTTTCCCGGAGCAAAATGAAACCACATTAATGGAACAGGAACAGACCCTTTGGCTCACAATGTCCATGCTCACCCTGATGCCAAGTGAAACTAATATCCTCTGCCTGCCATTGATCCATATCCCTGCATTCCTAGCATATTCATGTGCCTATCTAACAGCCTCTAACACACCATTATCGTATCTGCCTCCGCCAGCACCCCTGGCAGTGGGTTCAACCATTCGTTTACACTGATCCAATCCAATTTTATTCTCTCCATATTGTTATCAACCTGCCCCAGATTCTACCTCTCAAATCCACTCCATGGGCAATTTACCGAGGCAAATCAATTTACAAAACCGCATCTCTTTGGGATGTGGGAGGATATTGGAGAAAATCCATACGGTCATGGGGAGAACGTATAAACTCCTCACAAACAGCACCCGAGGTCAGGATCGAACCTGGGTCTCTGGCGCTGTAAGGCAGCAACTCTACCCACTGCGCCACAGGGGCTGCCACTACATTAAAAGGCCAGCACTGGCATTTGATCAAAGTGTCATCTATCTGCTCTGCGTACCTCTTCGAGATTTCACTGCACAGTAGACAACTAATGGCATTCAACTTTTGCCTCAAAAAGATTTATGAGCAAACATTTTGAAGCACTAAAACTGTTAAAACACTTTGAAACCAAAACCTACTGTGCCTAGTTTTTGCCAACAAATACTCTATATATAGTCTTCTAGGTAGTTTAATCATCTTTAACCTTCATAACCTTGGAACAGGCACAAGGTTGCTTTTATTGATGATAATTAAACACTCGAATCTTCGATGAGATAATATTGCATCTGGTGTAAAATCAAGGAGATGCAGATGCTGGTTAATCCACAAAAGGACACAAAGTGCTGGAGTAACAGCAGGCCAGGCAGCATCTCTGGAGAACATGGATAGATGTATCTGATCTTTGACAGTGCAGTATGTGACAGCATACAGGAGCTCATCTTACATGTTTTGACTTCAGTATGTTTGGAAGTCAGTTTTAGCTTTGTTTAGAGATATAGCACAGAAACAGGCCATTCGGCACACCAAATCCAACCAGTGATTCCAGTATGCTAACACTACACTGCACACTAGGGACAATTTACAATTTTCACCACAGCCAATTAACCTACAAACCTGTACCTCTTTGGGGTATGGGAGGAAACCGGAGTACCTGAGAAAACGTAAGCGGTCACAGGGAGAATGTACAAGCTCCAGACAGACAGCACCCCATAGTCAGGATTAAACCTGGGTTTTTGGCGCTGTGAAGCAACAACTCTATCGCTGCACCACCATGCAAGCAGACCGTCACATTCACTAGGGTTAATGTTAGCAGATACTCACTTTTGCTGAGTCTGAAATATTTTCCCAGTAGGGAGATGGAAACTCCTGGTGCCCCATCAGTATCTGGTCAAACAGGGCTTCCTGATCATTGCTCTGCCTGCAAAAAACATCAACTTTTATTTAATGCTCCATTTTATATTTTTCTCTGGAAGATCTTAACATATTTATCGCAATAGGATGCCGAAGATACAAATTACTTAATCTAAAGAAGGCACAGTGGTGCAGCGGCCTCACAAAGTCAGATAACCCAATTCGATCCTAACTTTGGGTGCTGTCTGTGCGGAGTTTCCACGTTCAAACTATGTGGAGTTTGTATGTTCTCTCTGTGACTGTGTGGGTTTCCTCCAGGTGCACCAGTTTCCTCCCACATCCCAAAGACGTGCTGGTTTTTAAGTCAATTGGCCTCAAATTGCCCCCTTGTGTGGGGGAGTGGATGAGAAACTGGGATAAACAGAACTAGTGTGAATGGGTGATCGATGTTCAGCGTGGATTCGGTGAGCTAAAAACCCATACATCTTTAGGATGTGGGAGGAACGGAGCACCTGGAGGATACCCATGCGGTCACAGGGAGAACCTGCAAACTCCACACAAAGGCCATTTTCCATGTTGTATCTTTTCAATCAATCAAGAACAAGTGACCAACAACAACATCAACTTATGACACAAAGTGCTGGAATAACTCAAGCGGGTCAGGAAGCATCTCTGGAGAACATGGAAAGACATCATTTCAGGTCGGACCTACTCTGCAGATGCCACAGACGGCAGTCATTGGGTATTTTTAAGGCGGAGATTGACAGCCTCTTGATTAGTATGGGTGTCACGGCTTCCGGGGAGAAGGCAGGAGAATGGGGTCGAGAAGGAAAAATAAATCAGCCATGATTGAATAGCAGAATAGACTCAATGGGCCGAACAGCCTAATTCTGCTCCTATGACTTATGAACATGCTCCGAAACGTCACTTATGCATGTTCTCCAGGGATGCTGGCCGATCCACTGAGTTACTCCAGCACTTTGTGTCTTTTATTGTAAAAATCAGCATCTGCAGTTCCTTGTGTCAACATCAAGTTATGGTTCGATGATGATTTTCTACTTTCAATGTGCTCCTCATGTTTTATAAATTGTAAATTTGGGTTTGTTGTTATTCCATTAAAAATAAGGATTATGATCAGCGGGTTGATCATAAGTATGCACAGAAGTGAACTGAGTAGCTAACCATTGAGGGTGTGGAGTGTACCTACCCACGAAATGGAGGGAACCCACATAGCAGGATGTACGTTATCACGCCCGCGGCCCAGATATCTACCCTTCAGACCATATCTACGGAGAAAACCAAAATGCAGAGATTAAAACAACATTTAAGCAGCGGTAAAGCTGTTGCCCTACAGCACTAGAAACCCAGGTTTGATCCTGACTACGGGTGCTGTCTGTGCGGAGTTTGTACATTCTCCTCTGTGACCCTTCCTCCCACATCCCAAAGACGTGCAAATTTGGAGGTTAATTGGCCCTCTGAAAATTGCCCCAAGTGTGCAGAGAGTGGATGAGGTGGGATAACATAGAACTAGTGTGAACAGCTGATCAATGGTCGGGCTGGACTCGGTGGGCCGTAGGGATTGTTTCCATGTTGGATCGCTAAATTAAGTTAAACTAAACTAAAAATACCGATGAATTGGTTAGTCGTTTAAATGAGACACACAAAACGGGACTCGAGCATTCAGTTCCATTGGAATATATGACCTTGTGACAAGGCAAATATATCAGTCCGTTGGCTGAAGGTGTTACATGTACTTAATGGTTATCTACAGTATTTTTTCTCTAAACTAAGAATATATTAGGCGTGTCCATGTGGTACAATACCCAGTTTCTGCGATGATCTCAGGTGCCACATATGTAGGCGTTCCACAGACAGTGTACAAAGGCCCATCAACAACGGTAGCAAGGCCAAAGTCCCCGAGCTTCAGAGATTTGCTTCCATCTTGATGCTCATACACCTGTTGGAACAAAATACAAGGCACTGGTCATTTAGTACACGTCAGCAAGGTGCTGATCTACCACTGATTTTCCAGCAACTGTCCTTTAACCCAGACAAAATCATAAGAGCGCACTTGATGGGAATAGATAGGGTGGATGTACACCCTTGCTGAGAATAGGGCAATGGAGAACCAGAGGACGTAGGTTTAAGGTGAAGGGGGGAAAGATTAAAAAGAGTCTGAGGACTAATTTTTTCATAGGAAGAGTGGTCGGTGAATGGATCAAGTTGCAAGAGGAGGTAGTTGAGGCAGGGACTATCACAACATTTAAGAAACATTTAGACAGTTACATGAAATAGGACAAGTTTAGAGGGATATGAGCCGGTAGGACAAGTGTAGATGGGACCATGTTGGTCGGTATTGGCAAGTTGGGCCGAAGGGCCTGTTTCCACACTGTATGACTGTATGACTCTAGAACTCTAATACACTGATGTAAAGATTCTTCAGCGACATCAATTGATAACCATGATACCAATGGGAACATTCATTCAAAATGGTATTTAACCAATGCAGATTCAATATAGTTGCCTGTAAAATTTCAGTCAACAACTAAGACTAGTTAAATAAAAATCATTTTTATTCAAAGATCAGAGTCCTAGAGTCACATGGCACAGAAACAGGCCCTTCAGCCCCTCGGTACCTGTCTGTATCTTTTAAATGCTGTTTATAGTACCTGCCTCAACTACCTCCTCTGGCAGCATGTTCCATTTACCCACCACCTTCTGTGTGAAAAAGTTGCCCCTCCGGTTCCAATTTAATGTTGCCCCTCTCACTTTAAACCTATGTCCACTGATTTTTGATTCTCATGCCCTGGGTAAAAGACACTGTGCATTCACTCTATCTATTCTCCTGATTATTGCTCAGGCCCTCTAGTCCTGGCAACATCCTTGTAAACCTTCTCTGCACTCTTTCCAAGGAGAAATTCATTCAAAATGTTACATTTAACTGATGCAGATTCAATATTGCCTGTAAAATATCAGTAAACACCTCAGTTCAATTAAGGAAAGTATACACTTGTAATCAAATATTTTTCATTCAAAGATTGATGTTTAATGCACATACATGTAGTTGTATGCCCCCCTCTGGGCCAGTCTCTCTCATCCTCAGACACCCAGGACAGCCTCAGAGTTAAATGTTGGGGCAGCACGGTGGCGCAGCAGTAGAGTTGCTGCCTTGCAGCGCCAAAGACCCAGACTACGGGTGCTGTCTTTTAGGAGTTTGTGCATTCTCCCTGAGACCACTTGGGTGTTCTCCAGGTGCTCCGGTTTCCTCCCACATTCCAAATCATTTATGTTTGTAGGGTAATTGGCTTTGGTAAAATTGTAAATTGTCCCTAGTGTGTTGGATAGTGTTAGTGGACGGGGTGATCGCTAGTCGGCAGGACTCAGTGGGCCAAAGGCCTATTTCCTCTCCGTATCTCTAAAGTCTAAAGTTTCATAATTTTTCATAATCCTCAAATACTTATGTTATTCCGCCAGAAAGAATGCAGAGAAGCTTTACAAGGATGTTGCCAGGAATCGAGGCCCTGAGCTATAGGAAAAGTTGGGCAGACTAGGACTTTATCTTTGGAGCACAGGAGGCTGAGGGTGATCTTACAGAGGTGTATATAATCATGAGTGGAATAGATAGAGTGAATGCAGTCTTTTACTCGGAGATGGGAAATCAAGAACCAGAGGACATAGGTTTCAAAGGTTCAAAGGTACCAAGGTCATTTATTGTCACGTGTACCAATTAAGGTACAGTGATATTCGATTTACCATACAGCCATACTAAAAAAGCTGTACTACACAACTACGTAAAAGTTAACATGAACATCCACCACAGCGGATTCCCACGTTCCTCACTGTGATGGAAGACAATAAAGTTCAATCTCTTCCCTCTTTATTCTCCTGCAGTCGGGCAGTCGGACCATCCGCAGGTGGGGTGATTGAAGCTTCCGCAGCCAGTAATCGAAGCTCCCGCGTCGGAATGGTCAAAGCTCCTGTGGCTTGGAGTTCCCGAAGTTGGTCCCTAACCAGGGACTGCGAGCTCCACGATGTTAAAGTCCGCAGGCTCCCCCGGTTGGAGCTCCAAGGTCGATCCCCTACAGGGACCGCCAGCTCCACGATGCTAAGTCCTGCAAGCTCCTGCGGTTGGAGCTCCCGAAGTTGGTCCCCAGCAGAGGCCATCAACTCCACGATGTTAAGTCCACAGTGCGGACGGAGATATGATACGGAAAAATATTGCATCTCCGTCGAGGTAAGATATTTAAAAAAGGTTCCCCCCAACCCCCCCCCCCCCCCCCCCACGCACATAAAACAACTAAAGAACATTAAAACATACATTTAACACATACTAAAAAACAACAATGAAGGAAAAGGACGAAACAGACTGTTGGCGAGGCAGCCATTACGGATGCCACCCGATGGTACAAGTTTTAAGGTGAGACGGGAAAGATTTAATAGGAACCTGAGGGGCAACTTTTTCATATACATGGCAATGGGTATATGGAACATGCTGCCAGAGGAGGTAGTTGAGGCAGGTACTATTAACAATGTTTAAAATATACTTGGGCAGGTACATGGATAAGCAATGTTTGGAGGGAAATAGACCAAAAGCGGGCAGGTGGGACTGTTGTAGGTGGGGCGTGTTGATTGGCATGGGAAAATTGGCCGAAGGGCCTGTTGCCGTGCTGTTGACACCCATAACTCTTTGTTTTGTGAGTTACTTTACTGCACTTTATTGCAGGTTTTCTTCCTTGCACAATGATAGGAAGAGCTGTGGTGCTCTATTCTCTGGCTTAATATAACAAGCTATTAATAACAAAAAAGTCTGCATGCTAATCACAATTGTTAGTAAAAAATTAGTCCGACTGGGGAACAGAAGCGCCATTACAGATTAAACCACACTCATTAGTTCTGTAATCATTTAACTTAATGGTTCCCTGGCATTGAAATAAGTAACAAACATTTGTTATTTTGACAACTAATTTGAGACTTAATTACCCCATCATTCATCAATGTTCAAATCATACTCTTGATTTGAAGATGAATCCTTTCCCAAAATGTTGCTAATTTGAAGAAGGTTCCCGACCCAGAGTGTTGCCTGTCCATGTTCACCAGACCGCTGCTGGACCTGCTGAGTTACTCCAGGCCTTTTTTTTGTAAACATGGCATCTGCAGTTCTGTGTTTCTACTTTGACGTGTTTTATTTTCCTACTGCTTCAAAAAATTAGTTCTAAAGTTTGTATATTACTGAGTACAATAACAGGAGCAAGTTTGCAAAAAATGAGCATCTAAACTAAGAACGATACTATTGGGTTTAACACGAGGAACTTAATAGGTCATGTCATAAGTGATAGTAATAGAATTAGGCCATTTGGCCCATCGTCTACTCTGCCATTCAATCATGGCTGATCTATCTCTCCCGCCTAACCCCATTCTCCTACCGTCTCCCCATAATCTATGACACCTGTACTAATCAAGAATCAATCTATCTGAGCAATTTGGGCGTGCAGCGTAGGTTTACTAGGTTAATTCCCGGAATGGCGGGACTGTCATATGTTGAAAGACTAGAGCGACTAGGTTTGTATACACTGGAATTTAGAAGGATGAGAGGGGATCTTATCGAAACGTATAAGATTATTAAGGGGTTGGACATGTTAGAGGCAGGAAACATGTTCCCAATGTTGGGGGAGTCCAGTACCAGGGGCCACAGTTTAAGAATAAGGGGTAGGCCATTTAGAACAGAGATGAGGAAAAACTTTTTTAGTCAGAGAGTTGTGAATATGTGGAATTCTCTGCCTCAGAGGGCAGTGGAGGCCAATTCTCTGAATACATTCAAGAGAGAGCTAGATAGAGCTCTTAAGGATAGCGGAGTCAGGGGGTATGGGGAGAAAGCAGGAACGGGGTACTGATTGAGAATGATCAGCCATGATCACATTGAATGGCGGTGCTGGCTCGAAGGGCCGAATGGCCTACTCCTGCACCTATTGTCTATTGTCTAATTCTGCCTTAAAAATATCTACTGACATGGCCTCCACAGCCTTCTGTGGCAAAGAATTCCACATATTCTCCACCCTCAGACTAAAGAAAGTTCTCCTCATCTCCTTCCTAAAATAACGTCCTTTAATTCTGAGGCAATGACCTCTAGCCCTAGACTCTCCCATCAGTGGAAACATCCTCTCCACTTCCACTCTATCCAAGCCTTTCACTATTCCGTATGTTTAAATGAGATCTCCCCTCAATTCTTTTCAACTCCAGCAAGTACAGGCCCAATGCCGACATACGCTCAACATGGGTTAACCTACTAATTCCTGGGATCATTCTTGTAAACCTCCTCTGGACCTTCTCCAGAGCCAGCACATCCTTCCTCAAATATGGTCCCCAAAATTGCTCACAATATTCCAAATGTGGCCTTACCAGCACCATTATAGAGCCTCATATTGCATCCCTGTTTTTGTATACAAGCCCTCTTAAAATAAACTAAGTTTGCTTTTTTTACTACCGATTCGACTTGCAGATGAACTTTTTTAGAATCCTGCACCAGCACTCCCAAATCCCCTTGCACCTCCAATTTCTGGATTCTCACCTCATTTAGAAAATAGTCTACGCCTTTATTCATACTACCAAAATGCATGACTCCACACTTTGCCACATTATATTCCATCTGCCACTTCCCTGCCCACTCTCCCAACCTGTCCAAGTCCTTCTGCAGAGTCCCTGCCTTGTCTACACTACCTGCCCTTCCACCTATTTTCATATCATCTGCAAAATTGGCCACAAAGCCTTCAATCCTCTCATCCAAATCATTAATAAACAATGTGAAAAGTAGCGGCCCCAGCATCGACCCCTACGGAACTCTGCTAGTCATTGGCAGTCAACCAGAAAAAGCCTCCTTTATTGCCACTCTTTGTTTTCTGCCATCCAGCCAACATGCTATCCATGCTAGTATCTGCCCTTGATACCGTGGGCTCTCATCTTCCTTAGCAGCCTCACGTGTGGCACCTAATCAACGGCCTTTTGAAAATCAGGCAGGCAGCATCTGTGGAGGGAACGGACAGATGACGTTTCGGGTTGGGACCCTTCTTCAGACATGGAATAGAGGGTGTGAAAGCTGGAAAAGAGAGGTGGGGCAGTTCAAAGTCTGGCAAGTGATAGGTGGATACAGGTGAGGGGAGTGTGATTGGCAGATGAGTGGAGTAGGTGCAGTGACTAAAGAATAGGTTCTAGTGATGATTACTTTCTATCATACAGTTGCATGTGATCCACCATATAATGCAAATGGGACGAGCTTAGACATATATATATCCCTCTAAACCTCTTCTATCCAGGTACCTTAAGAATAGTAGAACTTTTATTTCCCTGCAAATGAAATCAGAAACTTGTCCCAGCTTAGCATTTTATCTTAAATTATTAATCTGTAAACATGGGAATTCTGCCACCTATATGACATGTATCCCATAAATGCAGATTTATGTTTGTAACTAACATATCATAAAATAACCTCTCTCCAATGCTTTGAGCTATTGTTTATCATGTAATATTTTCTCCAAGTGTTATTCTATCTGAGCTGATTAAACTGTTGTGTAAATAAGTGCCAATATTTCCTGGAGAGTAAAAGGCCAGGAGTATATTTAAGAAAATCTCAAGCAAATTCCTTTGAATCATGAGCATGGCAAGTATGTGGCTGATAACACATGTACTCAAGTTGGAAAGAAATGTAGGCACAAGGAACTGCAGATATTGGTTTACAACAAAAGGCATAAAGTGCTGGAGTAGTCCAACAGGGCAGGCAGCATCTCTGGAGAACACGGATAGGTGACATTTCAGGTCGGGACCATTCTCTGAAGAAGGTGTCATCTGGAATGTTAAACACTTCATAATTTCATGTTATAGTCAAGTCAAGTCACTTTTATTTGTATAGCACATTTAAAAACAACCCACGTTGACCAAAGTGCTGTACATCAGTTCAGGTACTAAGAACGAACATACAATGGCACACAAACATAACAGCACATACATAAACAGTTCACAGCGCCACCTCAGAGGGCCTCAAAAGCTAGGGAATAGAAATAGGTTTTGAGCCTGGACTTAAAGGAGTCGATGGAGGGGGAAGTTCTGATGGGGAGAGGGATGCTGTTCCACAGTCTAGGAGCTGCAACCGCAAATAGGAGCAGAATTAGCTAATTGGCCCATGGAGTCTACTCCAACATTCAATCATGGCTGATCTAATTTTCCCTCTCAACCCCATTCTCTTGCCTTCTCCCCGCTATCCCTGAAAACCTTACCAATCAAGAACCTGTCAATCTCTGCATTAAAAATATCCGTTGAGTTGGCCTCCACAGCTGCCTGTGGTAATTAATTCCACAGAGTCACCACCCCCTGATGAAAGAGGGGACTTGGGAGAAAATGTTATGTGATGAACAATAGCTCATATTTTCAGGCAGTTATCCATTATACTATAAAGTATTTTTCAAGGACATATATTTTTCAACTCACCAGTAGATTCTCAGGTTTGATATCCCTGTGCACGATGTTAAGGCTATGCAGGTATTTGATGGCACTGGCCAGATTGTAAAGCATTCCACTGGCATCACGTTCTGTGTATTTGTTGGTAGATGCAATTGCATCAAAAAGATCTCCACCCTTTAGAAAATAAACCATTGTACAGTTACCTTTTGTGAAAATATATATATTCCATCAAGTATAGGTTCAGGTTTATTATTGTCATGTATACCGAGATACAGTGAAAAGCTTTGTTTTGTGTGTTATCAAATCAGATCAGATAATACTATAAATAAATACAATCAGTACAAACTCAAGTACAATAGGTAGAGCAAAGGGGAAGATACAGAGCGTAGAATATAGTTCTCAGAACTGTTGTGCATCAGTTCCACAGACAGAGTCCAATGTCGGCAATGGGGTAGAAGTGAATCGGACAAGACCTTAGTTTATCGAAGGACCGCTCAGAAGCCTGCTAACAGAGGAGAGTCTGGTGGTACACACTTTCAAGCTTCTGCACTTTCTGTCAGATGGGAGCAAGGAAGAGGTGGAGTAACCAGGGCGGCACAGTGGTGCAACTGGTAGAGCTGCTGCCTCACACCGCCAGAGACCCAGGTTCAATCCTGACCTCAGTTGCTGTCTCTGCGGAGTTTGCACGTTCTCCCTGTGACCGCGTTGGTTTCCTTTGGCTTCCTCGCACATCCCAAAGAGGTGTGGGTTTGTAGGTTAATTGGCATCTATAAATTGCCCCTAGTGTGTAGGGAATGGATGAGAAAGTAGGATAATATGGCGAGTCCGAAAACTTGTTGGTTGTAGAAGAAGTTTATTGCAGCCGCAATATTCGAATACAAAGTTAAACAACAAGGTAAAGGACAACCATCAAAAACTTACTGTCTTCTTCGAAGACTTCGCCGAACTGAACATTTCGGGCGCCAAAAGCGCACATGACCACGCTGGCCAATCAGCGATGTCGCTCTCTGGACCAATCCCTACGGTCGCACTCACACGTGACCTTGCTGGCCAATCTGAGGGTTCGACGACCCGGACCATTCTCTATGGTCGCTACATGACCCCCCCCAGAACCCGAGGTATGGAACCTAGCAGGGAGCCGGATTTCGCGACCATAACGAGTACGGAGAGGGGCAGCCTGAACCACAGGAGCCGGGGGTTCCGGACTTGGAGGAACTGCCGGAACGGGGGGTCCTGGAGGAACTGCCGGAACGGGGGGTCCTGGACTGAGCGGAACTAACGGAGGTCGGCCTCTCCTAGGGGTTTGGCCGACCAGGACTGGTTGATCCGGATCCAAGTGTGCAGGTTTGAGCCGGGACACCGAGACGAGCTCACTCCTGCCGCACATGTCTAAGGTGAAGGTAGCTGTTCCCTTACGCAAAACCCGGAACGGCCCTTGATAGACCCTCTGCAACGGGGCACGATGGGAATCTTTTCGCAGAAACACAAACTCACAGTCCTTCAGGGAAGGCGGTTCATGTACCATGGGACACCCATGACGTGAAGTCGGAACTGGAGCCAGGGAACCCACCCGTGCCCGGAGAGATGCTAAGACTGATGGGACTGGAGGCAGCTGGTCTGAGGGGTCCGGAAACAAATCTCCGGGTACTCGAAGTGTCGAGCCATATACTAGCTCCGCGGACGACGCACCGAGATCTAGCTTAGGAGCAGTCCGGATGCCCAGAAGAACCCAGGGGAGTTGGTCTACCCAGTCCGGGCCTTCAAGCCTTGCACTGAGGGACGCCTTAAGTTGACGGTGGAACCTTTCTACAAGTCCATTTGCCTGGGGGTGATATGCAGTAGTGGGTTGTAACTTGGAACCGTACAGTTCTGCGAGCGCGGCCCAGAGGGACGAAGTGAACTGCGGCCCCCTGTCAGTGGTAATAACTGCCGGGACCCCGAAACGAGCTACCCAATGGAGGGCCAAAGTCCTGGCACAAGACGCTGACGAAATATCAGACAATGGGAAAGCCTCTGGCCACCGGGTGAACCGATCCACCACCGTGAGGAGGTGGGTGTAGCCCTGGGAGGAAGGCAAAGGCCCGACTAAATCCACGTGGATGTGGAAAAAACGAACTGCTGGGACCTCGAATTCCTGTACGGGGGGCTGGACATGGCGCTGGACTTTAGCGGTCTGACAGGGAACGCAGGAACGCGCCCAACCCGCTACCTGTTTCCGTAGGCCATGCCAGACAAACCGAGCTGCTACCAAAGCAGAGGTGGAGCGGATGGACGGGTGCGCCAGCCCATGAATGGCATCAAAAACCCGGCGCTGAAGGGAGGGCGGCACTACCGGCCTGGGACGGGGAAGGGAAACATCACACCAGACTTTCGTGCCTTCCGACCCGCAGGCTACCTGAGCCAACTTCAATCCCGAAGTGGTGGACTGGTATGCCGAGGCGGTATCCGCTAGAAGCTGTGCCTTCGCAAGCTCCTGGGGATCCACCTCGCAGTCCACCGCCGAAATAGGGGAAACAGCAGGTCTAGACAGGGCGTCAGCAACGGCATTAAGCTTACCCGCGACATGACGGACATCGGTGGTAAATTCGGAGATAGCAGTCAGGTGCCGCTGCTGGCGGGCCGACCATGGGTCAGACAATTTGAAAAATGCAAATGTTAATGGTTTGTGGTCCGTAAAGGCCACAAATGGGCGGCCCTCAAGGAAATACCTGAAATGACGAACAGCTAAATAGAGGGCCAGAAGCTCTCGGTCAAATGCGCTATACTTCAGCTCAGCCGAATTTAGTTGCCGGCTGAAAAACGCCAAGGGCTGCCAACGGCCACCGACCTGCTGCTCCAAGACCCCGCCCACCGCCACGTCAGAGGCGTCAACCGTCAGGGCCGTGGGGGCGGAGGGGCTCGGGTGGACCAACATGGTGGCGTCTGCTAATGCTGCCTTAGCTGCTGTAAAAGCCGACTCTGCGGCCGGGGACCATATCAACTCTACCGGTTTTCCCGCAAGGCACTGGAAGAGCGGGCGCATGACCCGCGCAGCTGCCGGAACGAACCTATGGTAGAAGTTAACCATGCCTACGAACTCCTGTAGTCCTTTTACTGTGGTGGGCCTGGGAAATGCCCGGATAGCCTCCACCTTCTCGGGCAAAGGGGAGGCGCCGGCAGGGGTAATTCTGTGCCCTAAAAAATCAAGAGAAGGGAGGCCGAATTGACACTTGGAGGGTTGGATAATGAGCCCGTGGTCTTGGAGCCGCTGGAACACAGTCCGCAAGTGGACCTGGTGTTCCTGCACTGAGGGGCTGGCGACCAGGATGTCGTCTAAATAAATAAACAAAATGGGTAAACCCCGACCCACACGGTCCATCAGTCGTTGGAAAGCCTGTGCCGCGTTCTTTAAACCGAAAGGCATACGCAACCATTCAAACAACCCGAACGGAGTAATCGTGGCAGTTTTCTGTATGTCCTCCGGACGCACCGGAATCTGGCGGTATCCTCGCACCAAATCGATTTTGGAGAACACCACCGCTCCTTCCAGCCCGGACGAAAAGTCCTGTAGGTGCGGTATGGGGTAGCGATCAGCCGTGGTGACAGCATTGAGACGCCGATAATCGCCACATGGTCTCCACCCCCCAGATGCCTTGGAGACCATATGCAACGGCGAGGCCCACGGGCTGTCGGACTGACGGACAATGCCCATTTCCTCCATCTTCCTAAATTCCGCCCGTGCCACCACCAGTTTGTCTGGCGGTAGTCTCCTGGCCCGAGCAAACACGGGAGGGCCCTCGGTGCGGATGTGATGGACCACGCCGTGCTTGGCCGAAGGCGTGTCAAAACGTTGGATGAGCAGCTCTGGAAACTCCGCCAGGATCTCAGCATACGAGTCAGGGGCCGCGATGACGGCCTGGACAGTAGGGCTGGGCGGGGAGGCGATTGTCGGAGCGACGGGCTCCTCGCTGGCGGAGGGTCGGAGGTCGTTACCGCGGACATCAGGGACCAGTGAAAAAGCCCAGAGAAAATCTGCGCCTAGGATCGCTTGTCTGACGTCTGCTATGATGAATGGCCATTCGTACGTGCGGAGGCCTAACACAAGGGACATCTTCCGTATACCAAAAGTGCGAATGGGGCTGCCATTAACCGCGATGAGGGTGGGACCTGTCTTACCCGTTCTGGTTTCGAGGTCGGTCGGCGGCACTATACTGACGATGGCTCCCGTGTCTACCAAAAATTCTGTGTCCGTGAATCGATCGTGGACGTAGAGGCGTCGGTTCTGGCCAATCGCAACTGCCCCTATGTACGATCGGCCGAGGCATTTCCCGCGAAGGTACAAGGTGAGCGGCAGTTGCGGGATTCTCTACCCCATCGTAGGTGATAATAGCACCAGCCGCGCTTGTGCGGATCTTTTTGACGGGCTTTCGGAGAACTGGCGGGAGACGCGGCGCCATCTTGATGTCGCTGTGGCGTGGTCACTGATGTCGAGACCTTGTTGATCGAACCGCTTGCCTTGTTTTTAGCCGCTATGAGCGCGTCCGCTTTCGCTGCATATGCTTCGGGGTCCTTAAAAGAACAATCCGTGAGCAGCAGTCGGACATCCTCAGGAAGCTTCTCTCGGAATGCCTGTTGGAACATAAGGCTCGCCGGCTAGCATCATCATTTCGGCCATGAGAACGGACGGCCGTCGATCTCCGAGGTCCGGTAGGTGCAGAAGTCTTTCAGCGCAATCATGCCTATTAAACCCGAAGGTTCGCAGTAACACTTTCTTCATTGCCTCGTACTTGCTTTCCGCAGGCGGATTAACGATGAACCGCATCGCGCGTGTGGTCGTCTCCGGTGATAGAGCGCTGATGAGGTAGTAATACTTCGTCGAGTCGGCCGATATGTTCTTTATATGAAATTGGGCTTCGGTGTGGACAAACCAAGATTGCGGTGAATGTGTCCAAAACAACGGAAGGTGAACGCTTACCGCGCTTAACTCCGGTGTGCCAGGCGCGGCAATCAACAACGAGGCGTCGTGTTCCTGCATAGTCGGTGATCGTCCAGATCACGTCGGGGTCACCAATATGGCGAGTCCGAAAACTTGTTGGTTGTAGAAGAAGTTTATTGCAGCCGCAATATTCGAATACAAAGTTAAACAACAAGGTAAAGGACAACCATCAAAAACTTACTGTCTTCTTCGAAGACTTCGCCGAACTGAACATTTCGGGCGCCAAAAGCGCACATGACCACGCTGGCCAATCAGCGATGTCGCTCTCTGGACCAATCCCTATGGTCGCGCTCACACGTGACCTTGCTGGCCAATCTGAGGGTTCGACGACCCGGACCATTCTCTATGGTCGCTACAATAACATAGAACTAATATGAACGGGTGATTGATGGTCAGCATGGATTGATGGGCCAAAGGCCCCGTTTCCATGCTGTATCTCCAAACTAAAGATTCAAGATTCAATTTAATTCTCACATGTACCAATTAAAGTGCAGTGAAATTTGAGTTCCCATACAATCATACTAAATAAAAAGCATAGCCACATAAAATAAAATTTAACATAAACATCCACCACAGCGGATTCCACATTCCTCACTGTGATGGAAGTTAATAAAGTTCAATCATCTTCCTCTTTGTTCACCCGCGGTCGGGGCTGTTGCCGCTGCTGACTGTCCGAGGCCCTCTCGGCGGGATGATTGAAACTCCTCGCGTCGGGACGGATTAGAACACTCTCCGTGGTATGGAGCTCCCAAGTCGGCTTCTTATCAGAGACCACGGGCTTCATGGTGTTAAAGTCCACAGGCCCCGCAGTTGGAGCTCTCCACTGTCGATCCTTGGGAAAGGATCGCAGCTCCCGATGTAAAAGTCCACGCCGCGCCCACGGGTTGAAGCGCCGGGCCGGTCTCCAGGAAAGGACGCAGAGGGGACGGAGATACGATACGGAGAAAAATCGCATCTCCGTCAGGGTAAGAGATTGAAAAAAGTTTCCCCCAATTCCCCCTCCCCCACCCCCCACATAAAACAAACCAAGAAACAATAAAACATACTTTAACATACTTAAAATAATAAAAAACTGTAGAAAGGACAGACAGACTGCTGGCGAGGCAGCCACAGTGGTGGCGCCACCCGATGGATACAACTAATACTCAGCGATTTTCAAGACATTGAAATTCAATGATATATTTATAAACACAAATCAATTTATTTTAATATAAACATTTATTAACTTGTTTCATTTTTTGCCATTTGTTTGTCAGTGAAGTGGCCTTACCTTGACGAGTTCCATGACAAGAAACAGTTCATTTGGTGTGTCCATTTCTTCAATTAAAAGAACAATGTTGGGATGTTTAACTCTTCTTAAGATGGAGACTTCATTTTGAATCATATGTTCCTGCCAGGGGAACAAGAAGCATTCTTTTTGTAATCCAATGATATCAAACTTTGTTGCCTAAATCCAAGACCGCAGACACAACACTTCTTTTTGTGGGAGTGTTTCTGAGTTGATGGGGCATCTTAGTTGGCATGGGCAAGTTGGGCCAACGGGTCTGTTTCCATGCTGTATGACTCTATTACATAATGGTGACCATAATGGCGACCAAGATGCCCCATCAACACCAGTCCCATCTGTCTGCATTTGGCCAAATCCCTCTAAACCAGGGGTGTCAAACTGCTGGCCCGCGGGCTGCATCCGGCCCGCAGGATGATTTGGCCAAAAAAAAGTGCTGTTAGATTATATACAGAAAGTGAGCTACATGACCACTTAAACTCGCAGGAAATATGAATTTTGCGCAGAAGGAAAATACAAGTCCGATCTGCAGCTGTCACCTCCCCACTCCCCAGCACCCAGAGGTGAGTGGAAGCTACGCCTATATCTGGCCATGCGGTGATGCGGGCGGGAAGGGACCGGCGCTGGGGAAGGTGGGGAGTCTCAGTGACGTTGTGGGCATCGGGAAGTGCCTGGGCGGCCCCCTCAGAGTCCGCCACCATGTACCCGAGACCCAGTGAGGGCTTGGATAGAGGCTGGTGGGAAGTCACAACACTGTGAATGGGACCGCAGCCAGCGATCCAAAATCTGAGCTGCTCTCCAGGATGGGGGCTCTGGGTTTGGGTTAAGGTTGGGTGGGATGTGAAGATGTGCTGGTAGTTATATGGGAATAGGGAAGGGAAGGGAGAAGGTGGTGGTAAAGGAAGGGAAGGGGGAGCAGATGAGGGAAGGTAGGGTTTTTAGGGATGAGGAAGGGAAGAGAGGGTGTCAAGGGAGGAGAGTGGGGGAGTAGGTGGTAAAGAAAGGAAGTAGGGAGGGGGTGAGGAAGGGAGCAGATGAGAGAAGGAATGGCATTTAGGGATGAGGGAAAGAAAGGGATTTAGGGACGAGATAAGGAAAGAGAGAGGATGAAGTAAGGGAGGGGAGTGGGGGAGTAGTTGGAATGAAGGAAGCGGGGATGAGGGAAGGGATAGGCTGAGGAAAGGGAGAGGGCAGGTGAGGGAGAAGGTGAGGGTAGAGAAGGACATGAGAGGTGAGGGGAGAGGATGTGAGGGGAAGGAAGAAAGACATGTGAAGGATGGGGAGCGGGGCCTTCAGGTGACATGATGGACAGACCATCTTTCACCATGCCAGGTAGCTGCTGTTTGGCTGTTCACCACCCAGCCAGCCCAATGTGGGCAAAACATAAACACTGTGGGAAGACTATAATTCAGAGGAACAGAATTAGGCCATCTAGTCCATCAAGTCTACTTTGCCATTCAACCAAAGCTGACCTATTTTCTCTCTCAACCACATTCTATTGTCTTCTTTCTCCCTGTAACCTAATCAAGACCTATCAATCTCTGCCTCAAAAATACCCAATGTCCCGGTCTCCACCGCTGTCTGTAGCAATGAATTCCACAGATTCACCAACCATTCCTCCTCATCTCCATTTTGAATGTATGACCTTTTATTTTGATGCTGTGACCTCTGGTCCTAGGCTCTCCTATTACTGGAAACATTATTTCCACATCCACTCTATCTTGGGCCTAGATACCAATCATAAAAGTAATCCTTGCTCAGCAACATTCTTCATAAGAAACTAAATTCATAAAGTGAAACACTTTGTAGTTATAGCAAAGACTGAGACACATGAGAGCAGGTTGAAAAAACGAAGGCAACGAAAGCTGTGGGAGCACGCACGCCAAGTGCGTTCACGCGTGCACAACTGACCCGGCCTGCATGGTCGCATTTTGCCCATTCCAGCCCATGACCTAAAATGAGTTTGACACCCCTGTTCTAAACCTTCCTGACCCCAATTGTAGTGTAAGAGTTCCAGAGAAAAAGTTCAAGATCTGCAATGAGGTAGGTTGGAAGATTGTGACTACACTTTAACTTATGGGAGGACTGTTCAGTAGTCTGATAAATGTGGGGAAGAAACTGTTCGTGAAAAAGACGCAAAGTGCTGGAGTAACTCAATAGATCAGGCAGCATCTGTGGAGAACATGGAGAGGTGACATTTCAATTCAGGTTCCTAGATAAGAGTGATTGTAGTGAGGAGGAAAAACCTGGAAAAGAGAGATGGGGGGGTGGGGGGGGGGGACAAAGCCTGGCAAGTGATAGGTGGATACCGGTGAGGAAGGTTTGATTGGCAGACGGGTGGACAAATGCCAGAGATGAAAAGACAAAAGGTGTTAGATAAGGAGAGAAGAGGTATGATTTGTGAAGTCAGAGGAAGGAATTTTGGTGGAAGGAGATTGGGGGGGGGGGGGGGGCGCGGAAGGAAGAACTGGGTGCATAACCATGTGGGGCACAGGGAAGAGAGTGGAAGGGGGGGGGGGGGGAGTGGAGAGGGAAAGGGAGAGTGCTTGTAGGTTAGTTAACAAAAATTTCAGAATTGTTCCTTAATCTGGTGGTATGTGCTTTCAAGCTTTAAAATCTTCTGCTAGACAAGTGGGGGGAAGATGGAATGACCTGGGAGAGTAGCTTTCCTCTATGTTAAAGTTTCTCGGGACAGGTTTTGTGGGGGAGGCTTGTTCTAACCTATCCTGCCACTTAAGACTTTAGACTTTAGAGAAACAGCGTGGAAACAGGCCCTTCGGCCCACTGAGACCTCACCAGCCAGCGATCATCCCGTACACTAGCACTATCCTACACACCAGGGACAGTTTATAATTTTTACCGTAGCCAATTAACCGACAAACCTGTACGTCCTTGGAGTGTGAGGGGAAACCGAAGCACTCGGAAAAAACCCATGTCATCACGTGAGAACGTACAAACTCCGTACGGACAGGACCCGAGGTCAGGATCAAACCCGGGTCTCTGGCACTATGAGGCAGCAGCTCTACTTCTGCGTTACTGGGCATTGACTAAAGGCCCTGCGACCACTCCTGGTACGGGGGGGAAAAGATGAGGTACGAGGGTAAGCTGGCCAATAATATAAAGGAGGATAGTAAAAGCTTTTTTAGGTATGTGAAGAGGAAAAAAAGTGAAGGCAAATGTGGGTCCCTTGAAGACAGAAGCAGGGGAATTTATTATGGGGAACAAGGAAATGGCAAACGAGTTGAACCGGTACTTTGGATCTGTCTTCACTATGGAAGATACAAACAATCTCCCAGATGTTCTAGTGGCCAGAGGTCCTAGGGTGACGGAGGAACAGAAGGAAATCCACATTAGGCGGGAAATGGTGTTGGGTAGACTGATGGAATTGAAGGCTGATAAATCCCCAGGGCCTGATGGTCTGCATCCCAGGGTACTTAAGATTCAAGATATCTTTATTTGTCATCCAAAAAACAAGTTTTTTGGACGAAATTTAGTCACCCACAGTCCAATAATAAAAGCAATAAAACAAGCAAATTACACAACCCCAACCAACACACACAAAAAAGAAACATCCATCACAGTGAGTCTCCTCCAGTCCCCTCCTCACTGTGATGGAAGGCCAGAATGTCTTTTCCCTTCCCCTGCCGTCTTCTCCCGCTTTCAGGCTGGTGTCGTTGCCACGTTCCAGGCCGCGCCGGACGGTGGCTCTAGAAATTGTGGACGCATTGGTAATCATTTTCCAATGTTCTATAGATTCAGGCTCAGTTCCTGTGGATTGGAGGGTAGCTAATGTTATCCCACCTTTTAAGAAAGAAGGGAGAGAGAAAATGGGAAATTATAGACCAGTTAGTCTGGCATCAGTGGTAGGGAAGATGCTGGAGTCAATTATAAAAGACTAAATTGCGGAGCATTTGGATAGCAGTAACAGGATCATTCCGAAGCAGCATGGATTTAAGAAGGGGAAATCATGCTTGACTAATCTTCTGGAATTTTTTGAGGATGTAACTAGGAAAATTGACAGGGGATGTGGTGTACCTCGACATTCAGAAAGCCTTCGACAAAGTCCCACATAGGAGATTAGTGGGCAATCTTAGAGCACATGGTATTGGGGGTAGGGTACTGACATGGATAGAAAATTGGTTGGCAGACAGAAAGCAAAGAATGGTGATAAATGGCAGGCAGTGACTAGTGGGGTACCGCAAGGCTCGGTGCTGGGACCGCAGCTATTTACAATATACATTAATGACTTGGATGAAGGGATTAAAAGTGCCATTAGCAAATTTGCAGATGATACAAAGCTGGGTGGTAGTGTGTACTGTGAGGAAGATACTATGAGGTTGCAGGGTGACTTGGACAGGTTGTGTGAGTGGGCGGATGCATGACAGATGCAGTTTAATGTGGATAAGTGTGAGGTTATCCACTTTGGTGGTAAGAATAGGAAGGCAGATTATTATCTGAATGGTGTCAAGTTAGGAAAAGGGGACGTACAATGAAATCTGGGTGTCCTAGTGCATCAGTCACTGAAAGGAAGCATGCAGGTACAGCAGGCAGTGAAGAAAGCCAATGGAATGTTGGCCTTCGTAACAAGAGGAGTTGAGTATAGGAGCAAAGAGGTCCTTCTGCAGTTGTACAGGGCCCTAGTGAGACCGTACCTGGAGTACTGTGTGCAGTTTTGGTCTCCAAATTTGAGGAAGGATATTCTTGCTATTGAGGGTGTGCAGTGTAGGTTTACTAGGTTGATTCCCGGAATGGCGGGACTGTCATATGTTGAAAGACTGGAGCGACTGGACTTGTATACACTAGAATTTAGTAGGATGAGAGGGGATCTTATCGAAACATATAAGATTATTAAGGGGTTGGACACGTTAGAGGCAGGAAACATGTTCCCAATTTTGGGGGAGTCCAGAACCAGGGGCCACAGTTTGAGAATAAGGGGTAGGCCATTTAGAACAGAGATGAGGAAAAACCTTTTCAGTCAGAGAGTTGTAAATCTGTGGAATTCTCTGCCTCAGAAGGCAGTGGAGGCCAATTCTCTGAATGCATTAAAGAAAGAGCTAGATAGAGCTCTTAAGGATAGCGGAGTCAGGGGGTATGGGGAGAAGGCAGAAACGGGGTACTGATTGAGAATGATCAGCCATGGTGGTGCTGGCTGGAGGTGCCGAATAGCCTACTCCTGCACCTATTGTCTATCATCGCTCATTTTTACGACTGCCTGGAGTAAACCAAACTGAGAGGAATGAACTATAATGGCTGACAAGTCCCAGCCCAGAAAATCCAGTCCATTATTTCCAAGTTGTAGCAGCTTAAGAGAAACATAATTCTGTCAGTACTCACTTTTCCTCTACACTTGCTCTTATTAATAATTTTCAAAGCATATTCTCTGCTGGTTGATCTGGCGGAGAGAGTGAAAAGAAACATTAAAATGATTGCATGGAACATAGTATCTATTGCACCCGGTGTTCCCAATGTGGGCTCCTGTGCATCGGCGAGACCAAACGTAGACTAGAAGCAGCCTTTCCCATCCTTTCCCATCCAAACCACCCCCTCCCCAGGTACTTTCCCCAGCAACCGCAGGACATGTAACACCTGTCCCTTTGCCTCCATCCAGGGACCCCGGCAGTCCTTCCAGGCAAGGCAGAGGTTCACGTGCACCTCTTCTACTTCATCTACTGCTTCCGGTGTTCCTGATATGGCCTCCTGTACATTGGCAAGACTAAGCATAGGCTTGGTGACCATTTCGCTGAACACTTGCACTTGGTCCACCAAGGCTTGCTGGTCTCCTGATTGCGAAACATTTTAACTCCACTTCCCATTCCCACACTGAAATTTCTGTCCTGGCCTTCCTCCATTGCCCGGATGAGATCACATGCTAACCAGAAGAACAGTACCTCGTATTCCACTTGGGTACCTTACAACCCAACCGTATGAACATTTGTAAGATTTGAGAAGTTTTCCCTCATTCTGCAATCAACACCAAACCAAAGAGCTGCAGTTTGGACATTTTAAACGGGAGACTGGGGCTGATAGCGGAGAAAGGCTGCGGTCAGTTTACCAAGGGATGTCACAATCTGTGGGTCCCAAAATGGCCGCAGGACCTCGTGACCAGCCACAAAAGCAAAAACCTTACAGCTCAGTCTCTCGGTTTCTGCAAAGCCACGGCCAGAACAATGGATGGGTATTGGCCATGCAGAAACCTGCGAAACCAGGTCGAAGTCCAGACACTGGGGCGCTGACATCAGCATACTCACAATGCCCCAAGCCGACCTACACAGTTAATCTCGTTAAGGGGGCACAATAGCCCATAGAAAACTACCTGGTAGGTGATGGGAAACCAGTTAAGCCCATCACCTCGCAACGAAATACCAATTAACACCGTCTGGCCATCCGCGGTACCCCCGGACATAAGCGCAGATCAGAGAGAAAACTCATACATATCTTTTAAACAAAGAGATCCCAAGATCTGGCGGGAGATAGGACGGGCCAGAATTAGTATAACTGGCCACGACTTTTGGGTTTTAAACTCATGCAAGAAGAAATAAGTCAAACGGATGCAGGAGGAAGAAAAGACAGGCAAGAAGAAGCGAAGTGCAAGAGAGAGCAACCGGCACGCAACTCGAGAAGAAATACTGCAAGAAAACCTGCAAGGAACGCAAGAAACGGAAGGAAGAAACTCAGGGGACAAGCACGACCCTCACGGAAAGCAGCGGAGAAGCAGCACAAACAGCCAGTAACCCCAGTAATAGCCCCATGGTGAGCATGTACCCCGATCCTGCATATCCTGGACATAGTTTAGTGTAGAGGGGAGGGTGGTTTGAATAAACGTGGGTGTGTAAAGGAATATGTGTTGGTCAATTTTGCGATGTGTCGTACGTTCCCCATCTTACAGTTGTGTATATGTCTTGTAGAACTGTGCGTTTTAGAATTCAGAGTAAAAGGTATTCATGTTTATGTCTTGTAGAACTGTGCGTTTTATGATTCATAGTCAAAAGTATTCATGTAATTCGGTATGTGTCATAGATATGTCTTATAGAACTGCATAAGTATTCATGGGCAATAGTCCCAAGCGCTGAATAAAAGCCTTTTCCATTTAAACCCTGGTCTTCAAATCTGGTCTGGTTGAATTTTTCTGCACTATAAACGCTCCTGCATCTAAGTCCAGTGTCTAGAACCGTAGGGGGTGAGTGGGTCGAACCACTCACGGGGAACCAGTGTGCGCGGCCTGGTCAAGGGATCAGAGCAAGGCACGGGGACCTTAGGTCGGGCGAAAGCTCGGCGCAGAAACCCCTTACAGATAATGGCGACCCAGATGGGACACTGGCAGCAGGATGATAGTGTACCAGAAAAAGATTTTAAAACTAGGGATGTAATGGACGAGCGCATTGCGGACTATGTTTTTAGCAAGGTGAATATCACCAAACAATGGATGTGTGGTTTGTTAGAGGACAAGCGCCCACTGGATGCAGCGATCCGGTGGACGGCCAGTAAAGCCCACAAGAAATCTGTAGAGAAGGCGGTCTGGCTGACCTGCTATAAAAAGAAGGTCCAGATTTTGGACCGCGTGGTGGTGGCACAGGCAGCCCAGATCAGGGACCTTCAGGAGGAGGTAGAGGAGAAGGCTGCGGGTGGGAACCAATTGATCGAGGCTCTGGACTCTTTAAACAAGGAGCGCCGGGTCGTGACCAACCGCCACGAAGCCAGGGTAGAGCTGATGGAGTGTCAGATCACTGAGGCTATGCTCAGTGAGGGCAGGCTCCGGGAGCAGTGCGCTTCCCTGAGCCACCAGCTGGAGACCCAGGAAGAGAACCTTAAGGGAGTTAGGGCAGCATATAAGATGGTTTTGGAGGACAGGTCGGAAGGGGCCGACCACGGGGCCTGCCTGCAGTAGATAGAGGGTCTGTGGGGTGCTTTAAATAAAGCAAGCGGGCTGGTCTGTTTGATGAACCCCCCCGCGGGCCAGTCACTAGCGGGTGCGAAGGTCCCGGTTCCGGTCCCTAGAAAGACCATGGTGGCTTCAGCCCCCAGACTCCGCGATCCCCCTAGCTACGAGGCATCCTGGAAAAGGGATAGTGTAGGGGAGAGAGAGAGAGAGGAGCTCCCGGACGAGGACTCGGCACCGGCGCCCATGTGCCCGGTCCTGGAAACCAGACGGGGACCCACCGCGCTGAATGGGGACGCCGGACCCATTCAGAGCGAGATCGTGGTGCCCCACAGCTCCCAGCAGTTAATAGCTATGATCGGGCATGTTGCAAAATTGTCCGAATCAGAGGACCCTTCATTGCATTTCAGGGAGATCGAGCAAACCGCCGCAATCAACGGTTGCGACGAGGGAGAACGGGCAAAATTGTTGCTGTTCTCCCTGGACAGCTCGATCCTACAATGCCTCTCAGATGAAAGTAAAAGAGGGACCAGGACCTACGATCTCCTACGGGACGAGGTCCTGGAAGTCTTGGGGATGGGCGATGAGGGTCCATTTGCCCGATTAGGGAAGACCCTCCAGATGGAGGGAGAACCCCCAAGGGTTTTTGCGGCGCGACTGTGGAAAGTGTATCAGAGCAGCTGCCCGCACGTCCCCGCGCGGGATGTCCTGGTCGGGAATGGGAGAGCCCAGTGGCTCCGATGTTTGCTATCAAACAGCCTGGCGGCCGTCAGGGAGCAGGCGAAAGCCTGGTTTGATCCCACAAATAGTACAGAGGAGGCGGTTTTGGACCGTCTCACAGTAGGGTATAGGAACACCCGGAGCACGTCTACCCGACTCATAACAGGGAAGGTGCACGTAGCGGAGGCTACTGCACCGGTCCAAAAGGAGTGGCGACAGGAGGGTAACCCTACCGCACAGTCCAAGTGTTTCAGGTGCGGTAAGGTGGGGCACTGGCGGAAGGATTGCAGGACCCACACCAAGGAAGATAGGGTTGGCACCACCCTGCGCGCCGATGTCCCAGTTAAGCCCGAGATCATCGAAACAATGATTAAGGTGATGCGGTCCCTCATGGCCGCACAGGGGAAGGTGGCAGTCGCTACCGGCTCCCCGGGTGCGGGGGGGGCACTGGACATTCTCCAATGACATCAGCCCGCGCAGCCTGCCTATCTGTGTCCTCTCCGCTACGATGCGTGGAGGAGGCCGCTTGTGGAGATGGTAGTGGAGAGGCAAAGGGGCAATTATCTGTTGGACACAGGGGCTTCATGCACCGTGGTCCTCACAGAGGAACCCTTTGACTCTCCCCTGTCCACAGGGGTCCCTTTCGCACTGGCGGGGTTCACAGGGAAGGAACAGGCTGGCGCATGTTCCATCCCGCTGTCCATTCATTTGGGGGCACTCCGCACCACAAGGGAGTGTCACCTGATGAAGTGGACAGAAGGGGGTGGAAAGGGGATCATTGGATCCGATTTTTTAGTAAGCCATGGGATCCTCATGGACTTACAGAACCACTGCCTTTGGGTGGACAAGGGCGGTAAGGGTGAGATAATGGTGATTAGGGGAAAGGAGGGGAAAGGGACTCTGTGCACCATGAAGCCGCCCGAGGGTTACGACCTCGAGTGCATGGTGGCGGAGGTCCCGGCCGAACTACAAGAGTGTGTGGGAAGCAACCTGAACGCGTTTGCGACCCACAAACACGATTGTGGTAGGGTAGTGGGGTTCGAGGTCAGCATAGACGGGGACCCCATGACCAGACCCCAGAGGCAGTACAATTTCCCCAAGGAGGCAGAACCCGATTTGGAGATAGCCATATCTTCACTGGTGCAGCAGGGCGTACTGAGGCCGATAGCCACACACGTGAACTCTCCATTGTGGCCGGTTAGGAAACCGGATAACTCATGGAGGGCCACGGTGGACTACCGGGTCCTCAACAGTAATATCCCCGCCTGCGCACCCACGGTGGCAGCAGTTGCCGACCTCATCGGAAGTATCCCAGCATCCGCGACCACGTTCACGGTGCTGGATATTTCCAATGGGTTTTGGTCCATTCCGCTGCGGCGGAAGGACCAGTACAAGTTTGCCTTTACTTTTAAAGGGCAACAGTATACCTGGAACTGCTTACCACAGGGTTTCCACAACAACCCCAGCATTTTTCACCAGTGTATGGCGGATAGCCTAAGGGAGTTTAGCCAGCGCCACCAGGTCGTGCAGTATGTGGACGACCTCCTTTTGTTCACAGACACAAAGGAGGAGCACGGTCCACTGCTGGCCGAGCTGCTAGAGCTGCTGGCTAGGAAGGGTTTTAAGATAAACCCGAAGAAGGCACGGATCGGTCTGCCAGAAGTAAAATTCTTGGGTCTGACCATCCGCGCTGGGGAAAGGGCTATAGATCAGGCTAGGAGGGAGTCAGTGCAGGAGTTGCCAATTCCCTTTGCAATTACGGGTGTGAGGTCCTTCCTGGGACTGACCGGGTATTGCAGAGACTTCATTGAGGACTACGCGGCCACCGCAGCCCCGCTACTCCGACTCCTACACAAGGGAGTGGAGTGGTCTTGGGATGAGGGTTGCCAGGCCGCGTTCGAGAAGTTGAAAGGGGATATGCAAACCGCACCAGCCTTAGGAGCCATAGATGGGGAGAAAGGGTTTTCTCTGGAGGTGGCAGCCAGTGGGGACAGCCTGAGTGCCGTGCTGCTGCAGGAACGGCACGGTAGGCTGCGACCAGTGGTGTACTCCTCCAGGGTGCTCACCGATGTGGAGAGGAGTTTCTCCAATTGCGAGAGGCACCTTTTAGCCACGCATTGGGCTGTGAAGAGGGCTTTAATCTTCACAGGTACCTCTCCAATCACTCTCCTCACCCATCACACACCCACCCAGATGCTTCTGGATGGAAGGATCAAGGATGGGACTGTCAGCAGCGCCCGCATCGCTCGCTGGACCCTCCTCCTGTCACAGATGAATCTGAAAATTGAAGGTCTGTGCGAGCCAAAGCTCGCGGCAAATTTAATATATCCCGGAACGGCCCATCGGTGTTCCGTGGAGGGGGTCTGGGACGTCGACATAGGTCTATGGGCTGGGATCCATCCCACAGGCCGGGAGATCTATGTGGACGGCTCCAGCACGGTGTCAGCTGGCGAACGACTCACGGGATGTGGAGTTTATGACCCCAAGGCAGGCATTGCCTTGGCAATTAAGCTCCCCAGTCTCATGAGCGCGCAGCAGGCCGAGCTGTACGCGGTGGCGTACGTTATTACCCTCCCAGAGAGGTTCCCAACCCCGTACACGATCTGCTCGGACAGCATGTTCACCTGCAATTCGTGTACAGACTACCTGGCCATCTGGTCCCGTCGCGGATACACTTCCTCAGACGGGAGGCCTTTAACTGTTAAACCCCTGCTAGAGCAGATTTTGGCCGCAGTAGGGGAGAAAGGGGAGGTTTTTATACATAAGGTGAAGGCCCATTCCGCCACAGAGCCCCGGTGGGAGGGCAACAAGCAGGCGGACGCCCTGGCTAAGGAGGGCGCCGCAGTGGCATTTTCTGGGACTCCTATGGGCACAGGCAGATAGCAGCGATCCAGGGTAAGGAGGGTAACGTCGGGACCCCAAACGTCACATTGCCTCTGGACCTGAGGACCGTCCAAGCTCAGGATCCTGCTTTAAAAGCCGTCCTCAGCGCTGTTAGTGAGGGCGAGCAGGTAGAGGGTCTCTACGGTAAGGCGACCCTCTCCGTAAAAGAAGGCATGCTCTTCCATGCCGAACAGTGGGTTGTGCCACAGCAGCACATGAGGGAGTTCCTCCAGCTGGCACATGAGGGTCCAGGGGCAGGGCACCCCGGACCGGAGGTTACGTGGCAGCGGGTAGAGCAGGCGGGATGGTGGCCGGGGCTTAGGGACGAGGTCCGTGAGTTCTGTGCCAGCTGCCTCGTCTGTGCTGCCAATAACCCAGACCCCCAGAAAAGGAAAGTGCCCATGGGACACGTCAGGAGGGTGGAGGGACCATGGCAGTCGATCCAGATCGACTACATCGGGCCCTTGCCCACCACCCAAGGAGGCTATAAGTACTGCCTCGTCCTCATTGACGTGTTCACAAAGTGGGTGGAGGCTTTCCCCTGTAAAGCAGCTATGGCACTGGGTACTGCTAAGATCCTGGTCCGGGAGGTGTTCTCACGGTGGGGGCTCCCTTGTTTTGTGGAGTCCGACCGAGGGAGTCATTTCATCGGACCCTCATGCTCCTGGGCATTGAGGGGAAGTGGCACGTAGCCCACAATCCCCAGTCATCAGGGATTGTGGAGCGCATGAACCGGACACTGAAAGAAAGGTTGAGGAAGAAGGCTATGGGCTCGCCCCAAAAATGGGCGGAGGTCCTGCCCCTAGTCCTCATGGGGATCAGGGCCAGCCAGTCTAAGAGCACGGGATATTCCCCGTACGAGCTGACGACTGGCAGGGTTATGCGCACTCCCACCCATGTTCTGGCCCCGGTGCTCACGGAGGGTCAGCTCGAAGAGGTTAAGAGGGACAGGTTTGTCCAGAACCTCTTCGAGCATCTGAAGCAGGTCCACGGGCAGGCGGCTGGGAACATGGGAAGGCAGCACCTGGGCAACAAGCTGTTGCTGGAGCCGCGCAAGCTGCAGGAGTGGGAGGTAGGAGAACTAGTGATGGTTCGGAACTACGCTAGGGTAGGTAGTTTCGAACCACTCTACACGGGGCCCTACAGCATTGTAGATAAAGCCAGCCCCATGGTCTATGCCGTGAAGATGCCCCGGCGGATTAAGTGGTTTCATATCAACTAATGTAAATTGTACAAGCCGGGAGCACAGGGGTCAACCACAGGGGCCAGCCCTGTGAGTGGGGACTCACAGCCAAGGATGAGGCAGGTCACGCAGACAGGCAAGGTTGCCTGCGTGAGGGGGGGAGGACATTCTCCAGGAATGGAGGGTCTCGCGTTTTTGGTGGGATTCAGATGAGGAAGAGCCTGATCAGCTCGACCAGGGGCTGGATCCCATTACGGAGGAAGAGGAGTCGGAGGGGGACGACAGTAATGTCCCCGACTCAAGCACCAGGAAGGCGGGGGTAGCGGGCGGAGGCTCACCACCTGTAGGTACAGGCAGGGTGAGGCCGGATGCCGCGGGTATACCCAGCACCAAGGGGGCAGAGCTGGATGAGGAGGGGCCAGGGTCGGCAGCTGCGGGGGGTACTCGAGCTGCGGCACGGCAGGAACCGGTCCTCAGCCAGGCTGTCCAGGGGGCAGTGCCTAAGGTGACTCTCCTTAGGTCTAGCAGGGGACCCCAACCTAGAAAGTTTTGGACAGGTCAATCACGCCCCGAGGTACCGGAGCCAAGTGAGGAGGAGGGAGCTAACGTTTCAGAGGAGGTTTAGCCCTGACAGGGATTAGCTGAGCCGCCCTGGGAAGGCGGCGCTGTATTATATTTTAGATAGATAAGGATTAGGTAATATAGACAAGTTTTGTGGGGATAGTTGTAAATAAAGTTGATGCGTCCAGGATGTGTGGGTGTGGGGTGCAGGCTGGGGTCAAGAGACCCGCCCGCAGAGGCGTTAACAAAGCCAAGCGCTCCCCAAGAGGCTGGCTATACTATATTTTATCTGTTTTCTGGAGTGGAAGGAGGCACTCGTATGGTGGATCGTTGCCACGGCGATCGGATGTGGGTGGGCCTATCGGGGCCGCACCAAGGACATCATCATTTACGGCTGCTCCGGGGACACGGCTCCCATCGCGACCGATGGGACTGGAAGGAGAGAAGCGGAGGAGACCGCAGTTCACTTCCTTGAAGGCCGGTGGCCGGGGTGGCTGGGATCGAACTCTTCAGAGTATTCCAGCGCCTCAGGACACTTATCGGGACACTTCGTTATTGTGCCCGAGAGTCAAGATCATCGCCCAAAAGATCAGCGCCACCGTTGGCAAAAGGATCTGCCTGGTATGCACGGGGAAGGTCCCCGCGAGCAGGCGGTGGTGGCTGAGGAAAACAAGCCGGACAATGGCCAACTCCACTGTTGAGTGGGAGAGACTTGACAACGACACTCACAGGACTATTTCTGGGACTAAAGAACAGTTGAGTGTGTGTTGGGACAAATGGTGGGAACCGGATGAGGGGATCTATATGTGTATGTGGGGTTCGAGGTATCGCTGACGTGCGGGTGGGCGAGCAGGACCCAGCCGCAAGCTGCTAGAAGGACATGCCCCCTCCGCACCGTGTGAACTGTGATTTGCATTGTTTTTTTTCAAAATTGTATAAAGAATGATTGTGTTGAAGGAATGTAAAAAAATGTATCGTTTTGCTGTTGTGTTGTTTTCATGTCCTACATTAAAGCTGACACCAGTAGGAGGATGGCGGAGGCATCGGCCTGGGACAAGGTGTAGGTGTATATGTCTGACATGAAAATGTACATACTTGTAATATAGTTTTGCCCGGGACACGGGCAGTAAAGGTCAGCCTAAAAGATGGGGACTGTACGTTCGCAATGGAACACTAGTTTAGTTAAAACCTCAGGGGTCTGGATGTGGAGAATCGGGAAAACATTGCTCAACCACATTATTTAATTGATTCGATAAGCTGGGGTTATGCAAATCAACAGGAGGGACTGTAAGATTTGAGAAGTTTTCCCTCATTCTGCAATCAACACCAAACCAAAGAGCTGCAGTTTGGACATTTTAAACGGGAGACTGGGGCTGATAGCGGAGAAAGGCTGCGGTCAGTTTACCAAGGGATGTCACAATCTGTGGGTCCTAAAATGGCCGTAGGACCTCGTGACCAGCCACAAAAGCAAAAACCTTACAGCCCAGCCTCTAGGTTTCTGCAAAGCCACGGCCAGAACAATGGATGGGTATTGGCCATGCAGAAACCTGCGAAACCAGGTCGAAGTCCAGACACTGGGGCGCTGACATCAGCATACTCACAATGCCCCAAGCCGACCTACACAGTTAATCTCGTTAAGGGGGCACAATAGCCCATAGAAAACTACCTGGTAGGTGATGGGAAACCAGTTAAGCCCATCACCTCGCAACGAAATACCAATTAACACCGTCTGGCCATCCCCGGTACCCCCGGACATAAGCGCAGATCAGAGAGAAAACTCATACATATCTTTTAAACAAAGAGATCCCAAGATCTGGCGGGAGATAGGACGGGCCAGAATTAGTATAACTGGCCACGACTTTTGGGTTTTAAACTCATGCAAGAAGAAATAAGTCAAACGGATGCAGGAGGAAGAAAAGACAGGCAAGAAGAAGCGAAGTGCAAGAGAGAGCAACCGGCACGCAACTCAAGAAGAAATACTGCAAGAAAACCTGCAAGGAACGCAAGAAACGGAAGGAAGAAACTCAGGGGACAAGCACCGGAGTTGCGGAAAGCAGCGGAGAAGCAGCACGAACAGCCAGTTAACCCCAGTAATAGCCCCATGGTGAGCATGTACCCCGATCCTGCATATCCTGGACATAGTTTAGTGTAGAGGGGAGGGTGGTTTGAATAAACGTGGGTGTGTAAAGGAATATGTGTTGGTCAATTTTGCGATGTGTCGTACGTTCCCCATCTTACAGTTGTGTATATGTCTTGTAGAACTGTGCGTTTTAGAATTCAGAGTAAAAGGTATTCATGTATATGTCTTGTAGAACTGTGCGTTTTATGATTCATAGTCAAAAGTATTCATGTAATTTGGTATGTGTCTTATAGATATGTCTTATAGAACTGTATAAGTATTCATGGACAATAGTCCCAAGCGCTCAATAAAAGCCTTTTCCATTTAAACCCTGGTCTTCAAATCTGGTCTGGTTGAATTTTTCTGCACTATAAACGCTCCTGCATCTAAGTCCAGTGTCTAGAACCGTAGGGGGTGAGTGGGTCGAACCACTCACGGGGAACCAGTGTGCGCGGCCTGGTCAAGGGATCAGAGCAAGGCGCGGGGACCTTAGGTCGGGCGAAAGCTCGGCGCAGAAACCCCTTACACATTGAATTCTCCAATTTCAAGCAACACCCCCCCCCCTCCCCCCCCCAACGTTTCCCACCCCTCTTCCCAAATCCAATGAACACCTATTTCTCCCACCATTCCGCCCCCCTACCCACCCTGATCCCCTTCCCCTATATCCATTCCTCGTGCTTTACATTTCACTTTTCTTTCCTCTCCCACCCTTTTGCCTCCTTTTCATCTCTAGCTCTTTCCACCCATCTGTCAATCACCCCCTCACCTGTATCCACCTTTCACTTGCCAGGCTTTGTCCTGCCCACACCTCTCTTTTCCAGCTCTCCCCCCCCCCCCCAATCCATCCATCCCGACCCAAAACTTTGTCTGTCCACTCCCTCCACAGATGCTGCCTGACCTGCTGAGTTTCTCCAGCACTTTGTGGTCAGAGTCAGAGAGTCATGGAGCATGGAAACAGGCCATCAGCCCAACTTGCCCACGCCGACTAAGATGCCCCATCTACACTATTCCCACCTGTCGACGTTTGGACCATATCTCTCTAAACCATTCCTATCCGTGTACCTGTCCAAATGTCTTTTAAATACCAATTGCAATTGATGTGCAGTCAGACTAAAATTATTCAAGAAACAATCCTTCTTAACAGGCAAATCAGGTACATTATCCATTTTAACCCCCCCCCCCCATAGATTTTCATTAATGAGATAAACTGAGCTGCCTGAGTTTTTCTTTATCTGAGCTATTTATTTGGCCCACATGCCCTCAGCAAAATGCACTTACCCATACCCTCATTTTTTTAAATTGAAAAACACAGCACAGTCCTTTCAACCCACCAAGCCCACGCTGTCCATCGATCACACGTTCACACTAGTTCGATGTTAGCCAACTTTCTCATACATTCTCTGTGACCACGTGGATTTTCCCCGGGTGCTCCGGTTTCTTCCCACATTCCAAAGAGGTGCAGATTTGTGGGTTAATTGGCTTCTGTAAATTGTCTCCAGTGTGTAGGATAGAACTAGTGTACGGATGATCGTTGGTCAGTGGGGTGTCGGTGGGCCAAAGGGCCTCTTTCCACAGCATATTTCTAAACAAAAGTAAGCTCCTATAATTGATCACCCGTCAATTATGAATCAGGAAATCATGCAGAAGGCAAGAAATGTTCAACCTCATTGACAATTGTGCCTGCAAAAGGAAATGTGGTAACTAATGCCCTGACCCTTCTATCACTTAATTGTGCTTGTTAATCACTGATTCCTCATGCAACATCAGGAAAATCCAACCCAATATAACATATATAGAACACAGAAAAGTACAGCACAGGAACAGGCCCTTCGGCCCACAAAGTCTGTGCCAAACATGATGCCAAGTTAACTAATCTCCTCTGACTGCATGTGACCCATATCTCTCCATTCCCTGCATATCCACGTGCTTATCTAAAAGCTTCTGGCAGCACGTTCCAGCCACTCATCACTCTCTCACAGAGACGGAGTCATATAGCAGGGAAAGAGGCCCTTTGACCCAACCGATCCATGCAGACCAAGATGCCCCATCCAAACTAGTCCCATTTGCCCGCGTTTGGCTCATATCTCTCTAAACCTTTCTTATCCATGTACCTGTCCAAATTATTTTAAATGTTGTTATAGTAGCCTCCTCAACTACCTCCTCTGGCAGCTCGTTCCATCTGTCAACCATCATTTATCTATCGAAACTTGCCCCACATATCTCCTTTAAACTTTGCCCTCTCATCTTAAAACTACACCCTCTGGTCTTTGACTTTTCCATCCAGGAGGAAAAAAGATTCTATCTGTCTACCCTACCTGTGCCTCTCATAATTTGACATACTTCCATTGGGTCTCCCCTCCACCCTTGGCATTTCAGAGAAAACATACGATGCCTATTTCAGCAGACGTCTCATACAAACCTTTCTATGCATTCTTTCACGATTGCAAAATTTCCGTCCCCTATTGTTCTTCCAACCTTGTAACGTTCAGCTATAGATGTTGGCACTTGGAACACTTCTTCCACTCCCTCTGCAAGAAACGGACTTGTTAAACTCTTGGGGACGTCATGAAAACTGGAGTTTCATGCATAAAGGTTTGAAAATTACTGCCAGTCATTACCCTCACTGTCAGCGAAGAACGTTTTATATTCCCTTTAATTGTGAGGGCTAACCAAAGATAGACACAAAGTGCTGGATTAACTCAACGGGTCAGGCAGCATCTCTGGAGAACATGGACAAGCAAAGTTTTGGGTCAAGACAACAAGAATGATCCCAGGAATGAGTGGATTAACGTATGAGGAGCGTTTGATGGCTCTGAGCCTGTACTTGCTGGAGTTTAGAAGCATGAGGGTGGATCTCATAGAAACTTGCCAGAAAGTGAAAGGCCTGGATAGAGTGGATGTGGAGAGGATGTTTCCACTAGTGGGAGAGTCTAGGACCAGAGGACACAGCCTCAGAATAAAAGGATGTACCTTTAGAAGGGAGATGAGGAGGGATTTTTTTTAGCTAGTGGGTAGTGAATCTGTGGAATTCTTTGACACAGATGGCTGTGAAGACCGAGGCATTGGGCATTTTTAAAGCAGAGATTGACAGGTTCTTGATTAGTAAGGGTGTCAGGTGTTATGAGGAGCAGGCAGGAGAATGGGGTTGAGAGGGAAAGATAGGTCAGCCATGATGGAATGGTGGAGTAGACTCAAAGGGCTGAATGGCTTAATTCCGCTCCAATGACTTATGAACGTATAAACTGATGAGACCTTTCTTCAGACTGATTACAGGGGTGGGGGAAAAGAAAGCTAGAAGACTCTTCGGGCTTGCTTTCCCCTCACCCCTGTAATCAATGTGAAGAAGGGTCCCGACCCGAAATGTCGCCTGTCCATTCCCCCCAAGATGCTGCCTGACCCACTGAGCTATTTTGTGTTTTTCTCAAGGTTAGTTTCCTGTGTCTCCTTATAAAACAAATTCCACACAGCCAACTACACAATATATTAGAGGAAAACCGAGCACTGTGGTAGATGAACGTTGCGATATTACGTGTTATAGGAATGGTCTTGCACAGGTACCTTCACAACCCGCTGCATTGTTGCCATCTATGGAACTACAGACTTTGGTCGATGCCAAGGATGTTGAGGATCCAGTGTGCTGAGAATAGCAACAAAAAGAAATGTTATTGCAGTAAGTGAACATATTACAATTGAATGCCATTACCTGCCTATCTGCATTAACTGTGCAATCACTGCACTGTTTAGTATATTGTCACTTGTACTGAGGTACAGTGAAAAGCTATTGTTACATGCTAACCAGTCAACGGAAAGACTGTACATGATTACAATCGTACCATCCACAGTATACAGATACATGATAAAGGGAATAACATTTAGAGCAAGATAAAGCCAGTAAAGTCTGATTAAAGATAGTCCAAGGGTCTCCAATGTGGCAGAGGACTGCTCAGGACTGCTCTCCAGTTGTTGGTGAGATGGTTTAGTTGCCTGATGACAGCTGGGAAGAAACAGTTCCTGATTCTGGAGGTGTGCGATTTCACACTTCTGTACCTCTTGCCTGATGGGAGAGGGGAGATGAGGGAATGTCCGGGGCGAGACTCGCCCTTGGTTAAGTGACCAGGGTTTGATTTCAATCCTAAAGAAAAGGTCAGTCTTAAGAGCATTGAATAGTGCACGTGTAACTTGCCGTGTGAAATTATTAATCTGGTAGAACCGCTGCCTCACAGCGCCAGAGACCTAGGTTTGATCCTGACTCAGGTGCTGTCTGTGTGGAATTTACATGTTCTCCCTGTGACCGTGTGGGTTTCCTCTGGGTGCTCCGGTTTCCTCCCACATCCCAAAGATGTGCGGGTTTGTATGTTAATTGTCCCTCTGTATATTGTCTCCAGTGTGTAGGGACTGGATGAGAAAGGGGGATAACATGGATACTAGCTGCATTTTTCATTAATTCATTTCAATGCAATTCTAATATTTTAAATCAGATTTTAACATCAATTTCTTCTACCTTATGTCAATTACAAAGAATTGAAATGCAAAATTTTAGTCCAAGGTTATTGGGGATTGGGGATTGATTTTTATCTCCTGATGGTGCCCAGAAACAATCAAACTTTCACCAAACTTTGTTGCACATTCCAGATCAAGTAAAATATCCCTCCCTAAACCTTGGTCTCTTTACAAGATGAGAATTAATTGCAAACTAAAAGATCACTCTAGGTATTCAGAGTTTAGGGAGAGGTGAATAGCATTACCCCTAGACTTCTATAAAGGCAAGCCCCCCCCCCCCCACCTACCCCATTGCACACCCATTTCTAATCTCTGACTGCACATGATCCATATCCTTCCAGCCCTTGCATATCAATGTGCCTATCCAAAATCTTCCTAAACTCCACTGCCGTCACCAACCCAGGCACCCACCACCCTCCGTGTAAAAAACGTGCCTTGCAAATCTGCTTTCAACTTTCCCCCTCTCACCTTAAAGCTATCTCCTCTAGTCTTGGACATTTCCACTAGAAAAAAGATTTTGACTGTCTACCCTATCGATGCCTCTCCTCATTTTATACACTTCTATCAGGTCTCCCCTCAGCTACTGACATCCCTGATAAATACTGTATAATTAAGTCCGACAAACCTCTCCCTACAGCTAATACCCTCCAATCTAGGCACAATTCCAGCAAACCTACTCTGCACCGTCTCCAAAGCCTCCACACCCTTCCAGTAATGGGATGACCAGAACTGCAAGCAGTACTCCAAATGCGGCTGAACCAAAATCCTACAAAGCTGCATCGTGACATCCTGACATCCAACAGTCCCGTTCTCCCTTAATATTGCTGAAGGCTCCATTATTGTTTCAGTGTTTATTTCCTGATTATGTATTCATAAATTCATAAGTTATAGGAGCAGAATTAGGCCATTCGGCCCATCAAGTCTACTCCACCATTCAATCATGGCTGATCTATCTTTCCCTTTCAACACCCATTTTTCCTGTCTTCTCCCCGTAATCCCAATAAGTGTTCATCACCTCATTTAAAGTATGATGTTAAAAAGACTGAATTTTAATTGGCAATTCCTCACTCTGGTTTCAGGCAGAAATTAAACAAAAATATAAAGGGATAAGAATGGTTAAATGTGAAGCTATTACATAACAAAGCTTCAGACATTTTGTTCCATTGTCCCTTGACACTGAGTCTCCCACAGAGCGCGGGTCATGGATGAAGAGTCGGGGCATACGTCCCGGAGAGATGCACCACAGAATGGCACATTGTCTTTCCAGCTGCATTGTGCTGATTGAAAATTAAATTCTGTTAGCTTTCAGTCCACCCATTCACAACAAACTCAGGGATATTCTGATTGTCTGCATCAATTCACTGATGACGAACTTATCGGTGAGAGATCTGGTGTAAATACAATGCAACCAAAAGGATTTACCGATGCAGGTTTATACCAGAGATAGACATAAAATGCTGGAGTGACTCATTGGGTCAGGCAGCGTCTCTGGATAAAATGGGTAGGAAAATGAATAATTCATACCCTTGAAGGGTCACGAACCAAAACATCACAGATAGGTGACGTTCTCCAGAGATGTTGCCTGTCCCATTGAGTTCCTCCATCATTTTGTATCCATCTTTGGCGTAAAGTTTAATTTGAAGATAACAGCATGGAATCGGACCCTTCGGCCCATTGAGTCCATGCCGACCATTGATCACCCGTTCAACACTAGATCTATGTTATCCCACTTTCTCATTCATTCCCTACACACTAGGGGCAATTTTACAGAGGGCCAATTAATTTACAAACCCACACGTCTTTGGGATGTGGGAGGAAAATGGAGCACCTGGAGGAAACCCATGCAGTCACAGGGAGAAGGTGCAAATTCCACACAGACAGCACCCGAAGTGAGGATCGAAACTGGGTCTCTGACACTGTGAGGCAGCAGCTCCACCAGCCACACCACTGTGCCACCAGAGTTAATGACTCCCTTTGAATATCTATCAGATTTCTTTAGTAAAGCTACCTATATGAATAATGAAAAGCCTATATAGAGTGGACGTGGAGAGAATGTCTCCAGTAGTGGGAGATCTAGGACCAGACGTGCACAGCCTTAGGACATACCTTTAGAATGGAGATGATGTGGAATTTTGTCAGTCAGAGGGTGGTGAATCTCTGGAATTCATTAGTTAGTTTGGAATTCATTCATTCATTCATAAACAGTGGTGGCCAAGTCATTGGATATTTTTAGAGCAGAGTTTGATAGGTTCTTGATCAGTAAGGGTGTCAAACATTATAGGGAGAAGGTAGGAGAATGGGGTTGAGAGGGAAAGATGGATCAGCCATGATTGAATGGTGGAGTAGACTCGATGGAGCAAATGGACAAATTCTGCTCCTATGCATTGATGATCAATAACTGAACAACATACGAGCATATATGAAACTGGGAATTTTCCTTTCACCTTCTGCTTGCGTAGACTGCCTGGACTTGTGGGCAATGGGCTTGGTGTCTTGGTGGAGCGTGGAGTAGAAAGCTGGCTGCCTGGGCCTCCGTTCACTGAAAGAAGAAGGAACCATGTCAGAACTACTGCAGCGGGAAATTTAGAACACCGCACAATAGAGCAATCAATGCACAGGAAATATAACTCAAGGGGAAACATCCAGAGGGTGGTGGGTAACTGGAACGAGCTGCCAGAGCAAGTGTAGGTTTAGGTTTGTTATCGTCACATGTACTGAGCTACAGTGAAAAACTTTGTTTTGCATTCTCATTTCACTCCTGCCATCGGGAAGAAGTTATAGGAGCCGGAAAACTGTAATATGCAAGTTCCGGAGCAACTTCTTCCCTACAACCATCATGCTATTAAACACTACAACCTCCAAATAGGCTCCGAACTACAGAGACTTGCGGATATTGTTTTTGACTTTGCACTGTTGTTGTCCATTTATTTGTCAGTTTTTAAAAATCTATATAATTTTTTGATGTTGCTTATTACGGGTTCGACAGAGTACGATGTTTACATATCTGTTGTGCTGCTGTAAGTAAGAATTTCATTGTTCTGTTTCGGGACATATGACAATAAAACACACTTGACTCTTGACCAGATACAAAACTCAACCTTGTAGAAAAAGGGAACTGCAGATGCTGGTTTACAAAACAAAGTGCTGCAGTAACTCAGCGTGTCAGGCAGCATCTCTGGAGAACATGGGTAGGTGACGTTTCAGGTCGGGACCCTTCTACAGAGCCAAGCTTGATTGTGTATGGTAGAAGCAAGCAAATACATGCTTTCAATATAGGAACAACAACAGCTGCTTTGCAGAGTTGAGGCATTTATGACTCTAATAAGTCAAACAATTTTCATTTTATTCAAAACAAAATTACAATATTTCTGTCCATATTTTCACCAACAGCGAAAATCTTCCATGGTGGATGCTGAAATATTTCAAAGGAACGCGATAGTAATGGTCATGAGGTAATATCCAATATGGGTGATTACTGGTGAAGGGGGAATTGGAATGGTCGGGTACAGCAATCCCTTGTGGCACAGTAGCGTAGCGAGTAGAGCTGCTGCCTCACAGCCCCAGAGACCCGGGTTCGATCCTGACCTCGGGTGCTGTCTATGTGGAGTTTGCAAGTTCTTCCTGTGACCGCGTGGATTTCCTTTGGGTGACTTTGGACTTTAGAGATACAGCACGGAAACAGGCCCTTCGGCCCATCGAGTCCGCACTATCGATCACGCCGTACACCAACACTATCCTACACACTAGGTACAATTTATAATTTTTCCAAAGCCAATTAACCTGCAAATCTGTACGTCGTTGGAGTGTGGGAGGAAACCAGAGCACCCGAAGGCAACCCACAGTCACAGGAAGAATGTACAAACTTCATACAGACATGCCTGTGAGGATCGAACCCAGGTCTGTAAGGCAGCAACTCTACCGCTCTACTCCCTGTACCTATAACTGCCCCCTTTCTGTACCTATAACCCTGCTTCCCTGCACCTATCTCCCCCCTCCCTGCACCTATATCCCCCCTCCCTGCACCTATATCCCCCCTCCCTGCACCTATATCCCCCCCTCCCCGCACCTATATCCCCCCCTCCCCGCACCTATATCCCCCCTCCCTGCACCTATATCCCCCCTCCCTGCACCTATATCCCCCCCTCCCCGCACCTATATCCCCCCTCCCTGCACCTATATCCCCCCCTCCCCGCACCTATATCCCCCCTCCCTGCACCTCTACCTCCCTGCACCTATATCCCCCCTCCCTGCACCTATATCCCCCCTCCCCGCACCTATAGCCCCCCCTCCCTGCACCTATATCCCCCCTCCCTGCACCTATACTCCCCTTCCCTACACCTTTCCACCAAACCCCATGAGTCCAGCATCTACAGTTCTTTGTGTTCCGTGGTCTTATGATTACCTGCGCAAAAAGACACAAAATGCTAAAGTACCTCAGTGGGTCAGGCAGTATCTCTGGAGAACATGGAGAGGTTACATTTCAGGTCGGGACCGTTCGTCAGACTTGTGCCTACTTTTAATTGCCTGACCTTCCAGAAGGTCGCAAGTACCTTATCCATATTCAACAGAAGTGCTCAATCAGATATGTAATTTTTTTTTTTTTTAAAGCATACTTTTAAATATAATTTAGACACAAGGAACTGCAGATGGGGGAAACTCAAGCAAAATACAAAGTGCTGGAGGAACATAGCATCTGTGGAGGGAATTGACAGATGTTTCGGGTCGGGACCCTTCCTCAGACTGATGGAGTAGGGGGCGAAATCTAGAAACGAGAGGCGGGGCAAGACAAAGCCTGCCTCTCCAGAGATCTCCAGAGATGCTGCTTTGACCTGTTGAGTTATTCCTGCACTTTGTGACTATAAGTGATAGGTGGATACAGGTGAGGGGGGGGGGGGTGATTGACAAATGGATGGAGTAAGTGACAAAGGCTGGAGGATAAAAGGATACAAAAGGGCATCAGATAAGGTGAGAGGGGGTGGAATGTAAGGTCGGAGGGAAGGATATGGGTGGATGGGGGGTGGGGGAGGAGAGTAGTGGGATAACATGTGAAATGGGTAATAGATGGGGTGGGAAGGGGGGCACAGTGACAGAGAGAGGGGGTAACTGAGGCATTACTTAAAACTGGAGAATCCAATGTATTTACTGTTGGGTATATAAATATAACAGTTTGACTTGCCAGAGGAACTTAAGGAAACAGTTTTCAGAGAAATAAAATGTGTGGAATTAACATGACTTGGTTTACTCTAGCCATTTTAAGGTAAAGGAATATTTGGTCACTGTAGGATAATACACAAACATTTACACAAGATCAGTGACTTGTTAAAGTGTAATACATTTTATGATGAGAATGCTCCATTTACCTACCTTCAGTGTACTTCATTACAACAGCTAATTTTCAACACATGAAACACCTTCCCCTGCGATGTTGGGAGACTCAGCGCTGACTGTACGAAGCTTCAAGTGAGAGGGACAAGTGGAATGGAACAAAGCTGCTGGGATGCAGCTTCTCAGCTGAAGCCCCTGCTCGCAGCGAATGCCGAGCAAGAGGCAGCTCTCACAGGCAAGTGCGCAAGACTGACGTCTGTGATTTGAGAGTGGGTGGTTCAGGTGGCTGCTTAAGGCTGCATCATCGTTGTCAATTAAAACAACCCCAAGCACCAGCACATTAAGCCACGCTTCCCCTCTTTGATAATACAAATGAAAAATAAAATGACTTGGGATACAAATGCATGATTCATCTAACATCCTCCCATGGCACATGAGTCATCCAGAATTCTACTTCACTTTACTTGTCAATGGCGTTTAGGTCAGATCAATGCTGGCATGTAACCATGCCACTTGAACCACTAGGTTTCAGGTTCTTTAGGTTACAGTTCATTTACAAGCGTATAAAATCATGAGAGGAATAGATCAGGAAGACACAGAGTTTCTTGCCCAGAGTAGGGGAACCAAGAACCAGAGGGCATAGGTTTAAGGTGAAGGGGGAAAGATTTAATAGGAATCTGAGAAGTATCTTTTTCACGCAAAGGGTGGTGGGTGTATGGAACGTGTTGCCAGAGGAGGTCGTTGAGACAGGTACTATCTATTAAGGTACTGTCTAATAAACATTTTGACAGGTACATGGATCGGACAGGTTTAGAGGGATATGGGCCAAATGCAGGCAGACAGGAAGTGTAGATGGGAAGTGTTGGTTGGTGTGAACAAGTTGGCCGAAGGGCCTGTTTCCACACTGTATAACTCTACAGATCCCCAGAACTACGCCTCAGTAATGATTAATCCAGAAACAAGCTAAACCAAGTGCAGATAACCAACAAAAACCAATCAGTTTAACTTGATTTCATTGTGGAATTAGTCATCTGTTTATGGCTTTAGACATATCACTCAGGGACAGTAAACAGTGTACCGATTCCAAAATTCAGTTCTACTAAAGTCAAGGGAACTGAATCTTTGAAGTAGAGTACAAGATAACGAGAGACACAGGGAACTGCAGATGCTGGTTTACAAAAATACCCCACACCCCCCACACACCAACCCACACCCAGTGTGTGTATGCTTGTGTTAATATGCAAAGATCGCTGGTCGGTGCGGACTGGGTGGGCCGGGCCTGTTTCTGCACTGTATCTCTAAACCAAACCAAACTAAAAGATGTTATTTAACGCAAGACTAATGCTTCTTATTCCATTCAATAAAATCCAAGCAGAACACCAATATCTGAAGCCTCTTCCTGTTTAGTGCTTCATATTGAAGGTCATACCAACAATTATATTAACATGAGGCCTTTGAAGCAATTGTCATTCAGACCCACAATTCTCTTTTCACAAAAATCGTCATTTGCTTTTATTTCTGAACTCATAGTAAACTGTGGCTGTAAGCAATGCAACTAAAGTTGCTTTCTAAATTCAATAATGGGAGTAGAAAGAAACAACACTCTCAGTAAATGCATTTTAATTTTTTTTTCAACAGCTGACTGCAAACAGGTTCTCGAAAAGTATTTGTGAGAGGACGGCACAGTGGCGCAGTTGGTAGAGTTGCTGCTTTACAGCGCGGGAGACGGAGATGAAGACGAAGAGAGGCGGAGAGGGACGGAGACAAAAAGACGGACAGACAGAGAGGCAATGACAGTGGCAGTGGCAGAGAGTCAGAGAGACAGATTTAATCTTTCATTTTAGTGACCTTTCATCATTATTCAATCATAACTCAACCTCCTTATCTGCTGAATATTTCCAGTTAAACACAAAGTGTGGGTGGAACTCAGCTGGTCAGTAGTGGAGCCAGTTTCCGTGCTGTATGACTCTGTGACAGCAGCAGGAATCACAGAGGGGGAGCAGTGAGAGAGGGTCTCACAGAACTCCCTATGGAGAGAGGAGAACTTCTTCAAAGTGGGTGTACCTTGAGGAGAATTCACAGTGGAGCTGCAAGATTGGGACACAAAGAACTCACAGGAAAGCCAGCTAATGGTAAACACCAAGAGTAAGGTTTAGAAGTAACAACTAGCTCTCCACTCCTCCAGTTTCCCCCCCCCCCCCCCCCCCAACCCCAGCAGTCAGTCTGAAGAAAGGTCACGACCTGAAAGGTCACCTATCCACATTCTCCAGAGTACTTGGTTCGCTGAGTTACTCCAGCACATTGTGTGTTTCCTTGAAAAACCAACATCTGCAGATCCTTGTTTTGTAAGCTTTACTAGTAATAGGAAGGAACGAGGCGGAATGCCCATAAAAGGCACATTGATTCAATACCATTTGCTGATGACTTACCATTACATAAAACGCTTTTCTCCTGTGTTATGGGCTACACTGTTAGTTTCTATAGCGACCGTGACGTACATAAGTCTGCACAGACACCTACTCTTCACTGCTGCACAATTATACTGGCTTGGAGAAGACTGCGTCAGACAGCTTCACTGCATTTATATGTGAAGTGAGAAACCAGTCTGCAAAATGTGACACCCCAACTCAATACATAGAACGTAGAATATGTATATTCACGGGAACAGACTCTTCAGCCCACAATTAGTTTAGCTTAGTTTAGAGATACAGCATGGAAACAAGCCCTTCAGCCCAACCTAGTCTGTACCGACCAGCCATCACCCCTTTCACACTAGTTCTATCCGACACACAGAGGACAATTTACAGAAGTCCACTAACCCGCACGTCTTTGGGATCTAGGAGGAAACCGGAGCATCCAGAGAAACATAGAAACGTAGAAAATAGGTGCACGAGTAGGCCATTCGGCCCTTCGAGCCAGCACCGCCATTCAATATGATCACGGCTGATCATCTAAAATCCTGCTTTCTCCCCATATCCCTTGATTCCATTAGCCCTAAGAGCTATATCTAACTCGCTCTTAAAAACATCCAGTGAATTGGCCTCGACTGCCTTTTGTGGCAGAGAATTCCACAGATTTACAACTCTCTGGGTGAAAAGGTTTTTCCTCATCTCAGTCCTAAATGGCCTACCCCTTATTCTTAAACTGTGACCCCCTAGTTCTGGACTCCCCCAAAATTGGGAACTTTTTTCAACAATCTCTTAAGATTGTCCAATCTCTTAAGAATTTTATTTGTTTCTTTAAGATCCCCTCTCATCCTTTTAAATTCCTGTGAATAGAAGCCCAGTCGACCATTCTTTCATCATATGTCAGTCCCGCCATCCCGGGAATTAACCTGTTGAACCCATGCTGCACTCCCTTAATAGCAAGAATGCTCCTCCTCAAATCAGGAGACCAAAACTGCACACAGTCGAGACACTTCTTCCGACTGGTTAGGGATAAGGGAATCAAGAGATATGGATGATGAGTGATGTTGAGATGGAGAGATAAAGAACAATGATTGAAAGAATGCATAAAAGTAACAATGATAAAGGAAACAGATCATTGTTAGCTGTTAGTTAGGTGAAAATGAAAAGCTAGTGCGACTTGGAAAGGAGGGATAGAGAGAGATGGAATGCCAGGGCTACCTGAAGTTAGAGCCAATGCACAAGAGTCCACATCTTGAACAACGGATAGTGTAGATGAGGTTGGAGGAGGTGCAAGTGAACCTCTGCCTAACCTGAAAGGGCTATAGGGGTCCCTACACAGAGTCGAGGGAGGAGGTATAGGGACAGGTGTTGCATTTTCTGTGGTTGCAGGGGAAGGTACCTGGGGAGGGGGTGGTTTGGGTGGGAAGGGATGAGTTAAACAGGGAGTGTCAGAGGGAACGGTCTCTGCAGAAGGCAGAAAGGGATGGAGATGGGAAGATGTAACTAGTGTTGGAATCCTGTTTGAGGTGGTAAAAATTTGGAGCATTATGTGTTGTATGCGACGGCTGATGGGGTGGAAGGTAAGGACTAATGAAGATGCACAGGTTGGCCATGACACAGAAAGGAGGTAGTTTAGAAGGATATGGGCCAAATGCAGGCAAATGGGACGAGCTTAGATTGGTTAGCATGGACAGGTTGGGCTGAAGGGCCTGTTTCCGTGCTGCATGGCTATGTTTTTGCAATGGATAATAAGGCTTTGGAGAGGGTGCAGAAGAGGTTTGAAAGACTGTTGCCTGGATTAAGTAGTGACTGGTTTGAGAGGGGAGGTGAGAGGGGAGGTGAATACTGAAGTTAAAGTGTTGTATTTGAATGCGCGAAGTAGAAAAAATAAAGTGGATGAGCTTGAGTCTCAGTTAGATATTGGCAAGTATGATGTTGTGGGAATTACAGAGACATGAGCTGAATATTCAGGGGTATACGTCTTATCGAAAAGACAGACAGGTGGGCAGAAGGGGTAAGGAATGATATTCTGTCCCTTGCAAAGGGTGAAATAGAATCAGGAGATGTAGAGTCAGCATGGATAGAACTGCGGAATTGTAAGGGTAAAAAGACCCTAATGGGAGTTATCTACAGGCCCCCAAACAGTAGCCTGGATAGAGAGTGCAAGTTGAATCAAGAGTTAAAATTGGCGTGTCACAAATGTAATGCTGCGGTGGTTATGGGAGATTTCAACATGCAGGTAGACTGGGAAAATCAGGTTGGTACTGGACCCCAAGAAAGGGAGTTTGTGGAGTGCCACCGAGATGGATTCAGAACAGCTTGAACTGGAGCCTACCAGGGAGAAGGCAATTCTTGATTTAGTGTTGTGTAATGAACCGGATTTGATAAGGGAACCCAAGGTAAAAAAAAGCCATTAGGAGGCAGTGATCATAATATGATGTTTTAATCTACAATTTGAGAGGGAGAAGGGAAAAATCGGAAATGTCAGTATTACAGTTGAGCAAAGGGGACTATGGAGGCATGAGGGAGGAACTGGCGAAAGTTGACTGGAAAGAAACGGACCCAGGGAGGACGGTGGAACAACAATGGCAGGTATTTCTGGGAATAATACAGAAGGTGCAGGATCAGTTCATTCCAAAGAGGAAGAAAGATTCTAAGGGGAACAAGAGGCGCCCGTGGCTGACAAGGGAAGTCAAGGACAGTGTAAAAATAAAAGAGAAGTATAACATGGCAAAGATGAGTGGGAAGCCAGAGGATTAAACAGCAACAGGCGATAACTAAAAAGGCAATACGGGGAGAAAAGATGAGGTACGAAGGTAAGCTAGCCAAGAATATAAAGGAGGATAGTAAAAGCTTCCTCAGGTATGTGAAGAGGAAAAAAATAGTTAAGGCAAATGTGGGTCCCTTGAAGACAGAAGCAGGTGAATTTATTATGGGGAACAAGGAAATGGCAGACGAGTTGAACAGCTACTTTGGACCTGTCTTCACGAAGGAAGACACAAACAATCTCCCAGATGTACTAGTGGCCAAAGGTCCGAGGGTGACGGAGGAACTGAAGGAAATTCACATTAGGCAGGAAATGGTGTTGGGTAGACTGATGGGACTGAAGGCTGATAAATCCCCAGGGCCTGATGGTCTGCATCCCAGGGTACTTAAGGAAGTGGCTCTAGAAATCGTGGACGCATTGGTGATCATTTTCAAATGTTCTATAGATTCAGGATCAGTTCCCGTGGGATTGGAGGGTAGCTAATGTTATCCCACTTTTTAAGAAAGGAGGGAGAGAGAAAACAGGAAATTATAGACCAGTTAACCTGACATCAGTGGTGGGGAAGATGCTGGAGTCAATTATAAAATAAGAAATAGCGGAACATTTGGATAGCAGTAACGGGATCGTTCCGAGTCAGCATGGATTTACGAAGGGCAAATCATGCTTGACTAATCTTCTGGAATTTTTTGAGGATGTAACTAGGAAAATGGACAAGGGAGAGCCAGTGGATGTAGTGTACCTGGGCTTTCAGAAAGCCTTTGATAAGGTCCAACATAGGAGATTAGTGGGCAAAATTAGAGCACATGGTATTGTGGGTAGTGTACTGACGTGGATAGAAAATTGGTTGGCAGACAGGAAACAAAGAGTAGGGATTAACGGGTCCCTTTCAGAATGGCAGGCAGTGACTAGCAAGGCTCGGTGCTGGGACCGCAGCTATTTACAATATACATTAATGACTTAGATTAGGGAATTAAAAGTAACATTAGCTAATTTGCAGATGACACAAAGCTGGGTGGCAGTGTGAACTGCGAGAAGGATGCTGTGAGGATGCAGGGAGACTTGAGCAGGTTGTGTGAGTGGGCAAATGCATGGCAGATGCAGTTTAATGTGGATAAATGTGAGGTTATCCACTTTGGTGGTAAGAACAGGAGGGCAGATTATTATCTGAATGGTGTCAAGTTAGGAAAAGGGGAAGTACATTGAGATCTGGGTGTCCTAGTGCATCAGTCACTGAAAGTAAGCATGCAGGTACAGCAGGCAGTGAAGAAAGCTAATGGCATGTTGGCCTTCATAACAAGAGGAGTTGAGTATAGGAGCAAAGAGGTCCTTCTGCAGTTGTACAGGGCCCTAGTGAGACGGCACCTGAGGTATGGCGTGCAGTTTTGGTATCTAAATTTGAGGAAGGACATTCTTGCTATTGAGGGAGTGTAGCGTAGGTTCATTAGGTTAATTCCCAGGATGGCGGGACTGCCGTATGTTGAAAGATTGGAGCGACTGGGCTTGTATACACTGGAATTTAGAAGGATTGAAACATATAAGATTATTAAGGGATTGGTTTGGGGGAGTCCAGAACCAGGGGCCACAGTTTAAGAATAAGGGGTAGGCCATTTAGAACGGAGATGAAGAAAAACTTTTTCACTCACATAGTTGTGAATCTGTGGAATTCTCTGCCTCAGAAGACAGTGGAGGCCAATTCTCTGGATGCTTTCAAGAGAGAGTTAAATAGAACTCTTAAAGATAGTGGTGTCAAGGGATACGTGAAGAAGGCAAGAACGGGGTACTCATTGTGGATGATCAGCCATGATCACAGTGAATGGCGGTGCTGGCTCGAAGGGCCGAATGGCCTACTCCTGCATCTGTTGTCTATTGTCTATTGTATTAGCTACAAGGACAAAATGGGTTTGTTTTCTCTAGAACACCCGAGGCTGAGGGGAGACCTGATAGAAGAATATAAAATTGTAAGAGGCATAGATAAGAAAGACAGTTAGAACCTTTATCCCAGGATGGAAATATCAAAGACTAGAGGGCATAGCTTTACGGTGAGAGGGGCAAAGTTTAAAGGAAATGTGCGGGATGATTTTTTACACAGAGGATGGTGGGTGCCTGGAAGGGGTGGTGATGGAGGCACACATGACAGGAGTATTTAATAGATTTTTAGATAGGCACGTGGATGTACAGGGAATGGAGGGATATGGATCACGTGCAGGCAGATGTAATTAATTTACCTTGGCTTCATGTTCAGCACAGACATTGTGGACCCAAAGAGCCTGTTCCTGTACGCCTACTGTTCTATGTTCAAAATTAACCATTAAGCTGATGTATTCGTTCTCAATTTACCCAAATATATTCTCCACACTGGAATAACACCAGGTGGTGGAGAGAAATGAAGGCAGCTGCGATTAGTTGTCATAGTCATAGTGTCATACAGAGCGGAACAGACCCAACTAGCTCACACCGGCCAGCATGTCCCACCTACACTAGTCCCACCTGCCTGTGCTTGGCACATATCCTTCTAACCCTATCCTATCCATGTACCTGTCCAAATGTTTCTTAAAAATAATGATAGTACCTGCCTCAACGACCTCCACCAGCTGTTCGTTCCATAAACCCACCACCCTTTGTGTAAAAAGATTACCCCTTAGGATCCTATTAAATCATTCCCACATCACCTTAAAATTAATGTTTCTACTGTCTAAGAAATCAGAGTCAAAGGGAGAATATGCAAACTCCATACAAACAGCACTCGGGGTGTAAGATTTGAGAAGTTTTCCCTCATTCTGCAATCAACAAAACCAAAGAGCTGCAGTTTGGACATTTTATACGGGACTGGGGCTGATAGCAGAGAAAGGCTGCGGTCAGTTTTTTAACAAGGGATGTCACAATCAGTGGGTCCCAAGATGGCCGCGGGACCTCGTGACCAGCCACAAAAGCAAAAACCCCACAGCCCAGTCTCTAGGTTTCTGCAAAGCCACGGCCAGAACATTAGATGGATATTGGCCGTGCAGAAACCCGCGAAACCAGGTCGAAGTCCAGACACTGGGGCGCTGACATCAGCATGCTTCACAATGCCCCAAGCCGACCTACACAGTTAATCCCGTTAAGGGTGCACAATAGCCCATAGAAACCTACCTGGCAGGTGATGGGAAACCAGTTAAACCCATCACCTCTTAACGAAAAACAGATTAACAGACCGTCTAGCCATCACCGGTACCCCCGGACATAACGCAGAACAAAGAGAAAACTCGAAACCTATCTTTGAAACAAAGAGATCCCGAGATCTGGCGGGAGATAAGACGGGTCAGGATTAGTATAACTGGCCACGATTTTTGGGTTTTCAAGTCAGAAGAACTCACGCAAGACACACACGGGAACCGAAGCACAGCACGGTAAAAGAAGGAAGAACGGAAGGAAGAAATTCACGGAACAAGCACGGCACTCACGGAAAACATCGGAGGAAGCAGCACGAACAGCCAGTAACCCCAGTAATAGCCCCATGGTGAGCTTGTACCCCGATCCTGCACATCCTGGACAGTTTAGTGTAGAGGGGAGGGTGGTTTAATTAACGTGGGTGTAAGTGAATATGTGTTGGCCAATTTTACGATGTGTCGTACGTTCCCCATCTTACAGTCAAGTATATGTCTTATAGAACAGTGCGTTTATGATTCAGAGTCAAAGTATTCATGTAATTATGCATATGTCTAATAGAACTGTGTCAAAGTATTCATGTAATTGTGCATATGTCTTATAGAACTGTGTCAAAGCATTCATGTACCATAGTCCCAAGTGCTCAATAAAAGCCTTTTCCGTTTAAACCCTGGTCTTCAAATCTGGTCTGGTTGAATTTTCTGCACTATCAACGCTCCTGCATCTAAGTCCAGTGTCTAGAACCGTAGGGGGTGAGTGGGTCGAACCACTCACGGGGAACCAGTGTGCGCGGCCTGGTCGAGGGACCGGAGCAAGGCACAGGGACCTTAGGTCGGGCGAAAGCTCGGCGCAGAAACCCCTTACAGGGGTCAGGATTGAACCTGGGCCACTGGTTCTGTGAGACAGCAGCTCTACCCACTGCACTACTGTGCTTGCCACCCTTGTTTAATTTAGTTTAGTTTCGAGATACAGCGTGGATACAGGCCTTTCAGCCCACTGGGTCCGCACCGACCAGCGATCCCTGCACATTAACACTATCCTATACCCACCAGCGACAATGTTTACATTTACCAAGCCAATTAACCTACAAACCTCTACGTCTTTGGAGTTTGGGAGGAAACCAAAGATCTCGGAGAAAACCCACGCAGGTCACGGGGAGAACGTACAAACTCCATACAGACAGCATTGTAGTCGGGAACGAACCCGGTGCCCGGCGCTGCATTCGTTGTAAGGCAGCAACTCCACCGCTGTGCCACCGTGACCACCCTGTTATAGGATGTAAGAACATATAGGATTGTTCCACGAATACCTGAGCCCGTGGAAACCGGAGACTTGCTGCGTCGCGAGGGACCAGGGGTCTTCATGGCAGTGCTTTGTCCGCTGGCTCCAGGGACCTTGGTGTACGATGTGGACTTCACAACCCGACATTCTGTGGATGCAGAGAAATTCATAAAAGAGATACAATTTCAAAATCACAAAAGAGCTCGTGTGAGAGGCATCGATAGGGTAGACATTCAGAACCTTTATCCCAGGGTGGATACCTCCAACACTAGAGATCACAGCTATAAGGTGAGAGGGACAAAGTTTAAAGGAGATGTGTGGGGCAAATTCTTTTATACAGAGGGTGGTGGTTGCCTGGAATGCACTGCCAGTGTGGTGGTGGAGGCAGATACAATAGTGTTTTTTAAGAGGCTTTTAGATAGACACATGGAAGTGCAGGTAATAGAGAGATCTAGATCATGTACAGGCAGATGAGATCAGTTTAAGTTAGTTTTGTTTAATTTAGTTTATTGTCACGTGTACCAAGGTAGAATGAAAAGCTTTTATTGTGTGCTAACCAGTCAGCGGAAAGACAATATTTGATTGTAATCAAGTCGTCCACAATGTACAGGAGTAGAGGTATAAAAGAATGAATAGTTTGTAAAGTGCGATTGCAGATCCAATTCTGTGGCCAGCACACAGAGAATCGCCTGGCTTGGGCACCATCTTGGATCAACTAGGAATCACGTCCAGCACAAACATTGTGGGCCAAAGGGCCCGTTCCTGTGCTGTACTGTTCCATGTTCAACACTCCAATGCCTCTGGAATGCCTCCAAAGACCCGTGTGTATGTCTGATCTCCAGCACTGCTGGAACGCAGCAATACCCCATCTAAGCCAGTCCCACATGCCCACGTTTGGCCCATGTCCCTCTCAGCCTTTCCCATCCATGAACCTCTCCAAGGGTAAAAAAAAATAAAGTGTCTGGGAAATTGATGGCACTGCAGTCTATAAATCCTCTAGAGCTGATGACATATGCCTAAGTATGATCAGATATATCCCAAGATACTGTGGGAAGCTAGAGAAGAAATTGCAGGAGCTCTGGTTGAGATTTATGAGTCATCATTAGACACGGGCAAGGTGTCGGAAGATTGGAGATGGCCAAAGTTGTGGCTCTATTTAAGAAGGGCTGCTAGGAACAGCCATGGAACCAGAGACCAGTGAGCCAAACTTCTAACATTGGCAAGTTGCTGGAGAGGATTCCGAGGAATAAGATATATGTGCATTTGGATAGACAGAGGCTGATTAGGGACAGTCAGCATGTTTTTGTACATGGGAGATAATTTCTTATTAATCTGATTGAGATTTTTGAAGAAGTAATGAAAATGTTGATGATGATATGTTGTCCACATGAAATTCAGCAAGGCATTTGACAAAGTTCCACATACGATACGATAAAACTTTATTTATCCCAGGAGGGAAATTGATCAAATGGAAGGCTACTTTGGAAAGTAAGATCGCATGGGATCCAGGGCTGGAAAGTCTGGAAAGAGAATTGGCTTCATGAAAAGGTTCATGAATGGGCGTATGGGCCGAATGGCCTAATTCTACAATCACATGATATTATGATCATATGAATCAGAGGGTAATGGTGGATGGCGGTTTTTTGGACTGAAGGCCCGTGACTAATTGTATGCCACGGATCGCTACTGGGCCCATTTTATGGTTTATATCAATGATTTGGATCAGAGTGTTTAAAGATGATTAGCAAGTTTGCAAATGTCACTAATGTGGGTGGTAACAGATAGCAAAGATGATTAATAAGGGTCAATGACAAGAATTTAATCAGCTGGACAAGTGGGCCGAGGAACAGTTAATGGAGTTTAATGGAGATAAGTGCAAGATGTTGTATTTTGGGAAGTCAAACCAGGGCAGGACATACACAGTGAATGGCAGGGCCCGAGAGTAGAGGGATCTAGGAGTGCAGGTACATGGTTCCTTGAAAGTGGCGTCACAGGTAGATGGGGTGATCAAGAAGGCTTTTCACACATTGACCTTCATCAGTCAGAGCATTGAGTGTAAGAAGGGCCTCGACCCGAAACATCACGCATTATTTCTCTCCAGAGATGCTGCCTGTCCAAGTTACTGAGTTACTCCAGCATTTTATGTTTATATATTGTATAGAAGTTGGGAGCTCATGTTGCAGTTGTACCAGACGTTGGTGAGGCCACATTTGGAATATTGTGTTCAGTTTTTGTCACCCTGCTTTTGGAAGGATGTTGTCAAGCAGAGTGCAGAGATTTACAAGGATGTTATCAGGAATCAAGGGCATGAGCTATAGGGAGAGGTTGAGCAGGCTAGGACTTTGTTCCTTAGGGTGCAGGAGGCTGAGGAATGATCAGTTAGTTTTATTTTATTTTATTATTGTGAGTATATATCAAGGTACAGTAAAGAGTTTCTTGTTGTGTGCTATCCAGCCAAAGAAAGGATGATACATGATTACAATTGAGCCATCCACAGTGTGCAGATACAGGATAAAGGGGATGCTGCTTAGAGCATGATAAAGTTCAGTAAAGTCTGATTAAAGATAGTCCGAGGGTCTCCAATGAGGTAGATGGTAGCTCAGGACCACTCTCTGGAATGGCTGATACGATATAACTTTATTTATCTCAGGAGGGAAATTGATAGAATGGTTGCCTGATAAAAGTTGGGAATAGTCTGTCCCTGAATCTGGAGGTGTGCGTTTTCATACTTCTGTACCTCTTGCCTGATGGGAGAGGGGAGAAGAGGGAGTGACCATTAATGTGTGTAAGACTGTTAACGAGTATGACTCGTCCATGATTATGCTGGTGGCCTTGCTGAGGTAGCATGAAGGATAAATGGAGTCAATGGAAGGGAGGTTGCACAATCTGCATAATTGCCCAATCTGGATTCTGAAAGTCTCTGTGCACCCCAAGACTTGAAATTTCTCATGTTATAGGACAATGAATTGCATTAACTTGAAAGATACAGCATAGAAACAGGCTCTTTGGCCTGCCGAGAACAGACTGACCATCAAACACACGTTCACACTCGTTCTGTGTTATCCCACTTTCTCATCCACTCCCTGCATATTAGGGGACAAATTTTCAGAGAGCAAATGAATGTACAAATTCGCACTTCTTTGGGATGTGGGAGAAAACCAGAGCACCTGGAGAAAACCCACGTGTCCACAGGGAGAACTACGCATAGTTATTAAATCTAAAATGTTTAAATTGCTTTTATTATAATACTGTTGATATGCCCTGTATTGTTAATCAGAATAATTTTTGTCAATTAACTCATGAATTAAGAATCTTGGCCTTAAGCACACATATTAACAAAATAGAACAAACAAAATTCTTTCAATCTAGCTGCCTCCATTAGAATGAGTCGTGTTCTCAATGGGTTGGGTTGGGGTAATAACACTGTCAAAATCCTGCATTTGTTCTCGGATGACCTGACAATTTACTCGAACATTTGGTCTATTTTGGAAAGCTTCATAAGTTCATTAGTTATAGGAGTCTACTCCGACATTCAATCATGGCTCAACTATGGTTCCCTCTCAACCCCATTCTCCTGCCTTCTCCCATAACTCCCGACACCCTTACTAATCAAGAATCTGTCAATTTCCACCTCAAAAATATCTAATGACGACCTCCACAGTCATCTGTGGCAATGAATTCCACAGATTCACCACCCTCTGACCAAAGAAATTTCTCCTCATCTCCTTTCTGAAGGTACGACCTTTTATTATGAGGCTATAGACTCTCCCACTCATAGAAACATCCTCTCCATATCCACTCTATCCAGGCCTTTTACAATTAATTACATTTCAATGAGATTGCCCCTCATCCTTTTAAACTCCAGTGAGTACAGGCCCAGTGCCGTCAAACACTCATCATCCATTAACCCAATCATTCCTGGGAACAGTCTCATAAACCTCTTCTGGACCCTCTCCAATGCCTCAGATATGGGATCTCAAAATTGCTCACGATACTCCAAATGCAGTCTGACCAGTGCCTTATACAGCCTCAGCATTCCATCCCTGTTTTTATATTCTAGTTCTCTTGAAGTAAAGAAGGAATTTGCCTTCTTTACCACCGATTCGACTTGCAAATTAACTGTTTAAGAATCATGCACCAACCCTCCCAAGTCGTTTGCACCTCAGATTTCTGAATTCTCTCCCCATTTAGAAAATAGTCTGCCCTCAGTTTGCATGCTGAGGGAAACTCACCATTTTCATCCAGTGAGAAGTCATCTTGTGCATAGCGGAACTTTTCGGGGCCACAGGCAACAAATATGTCATCTTCACCAAAAAAATCCTGAAGGCATATCACCTGCAGAGGAAGAACATGAACATGTCTGAGAAATTCCAGCAGAAATCTTTTGACTTGGTTCTTATTCCTTGGAATGCAGGAGGCTGATCGTATACAGGTGTATAAAATTATCAGGGGAATAGATAAGGTGAATGCACAAGACCATTATTTTTAGTTTAGTTTTGTTCATTATTGTCATGTGTACCAAGGTACAGTGAAAAGCTTTTGTTGTTGCCTGCTATCTAATCAGCAAAAGGACTATAAATAATTACATCAAGCTGTCCACAGTGTGCAGATGCAAGATAATGGGTATAACGTTTAGTGCAAGATAAAGTCCAGTAAAATCCGATTAAAGGTAGTTCGAAGGTCTCCGATGACATAGGAGCAGAATTAGGCCATTTGACCCATCGAGTCTACTCTGCCATTCAATCATGGTCGATCTATCTTTCCCTCTCAACCCCATTCTCCTGCCTTCTCCCCATAAACTTTGACACCCTTACTAATCAAGAGCCTGGCAATATCAGTTTTCAAAATACCCAACGATACAATGAATAGTGAATTTACGCGTGTGCAGTAGCGCTGCTATTTCTGACTTACATAACATCCGATTTACACAAGGGTGCGTGCGATGCGACTGTTACGTAAATCGGGGAGCGATTGTCCTATAACTTTGATCAATGTGTGGCATGGAATCAACCTAGTGCGCAATCTATCAGCATTCCCAGCAGAGTCTCCAGACAGCACCAGTTGGACGCTGGTTTAATTTGAATGAAATTTAATAAAAGTGTCAGTACTGCCTGTTTTATTACTTTCTTTCAAAATATCATCAACAATATACGTGTTTAATAATCTATACATCAGCAGAGGAAACTAGAGATGGCTGTATAAATGTAAAGAAACATCCTTGTGTCCACCTATCACTGGCCAGCTTTGCCCCACCCCACCTCTTCAGAATGTCAGAGGTTGAAAAGAAACCTGATAAAAGTATCTAAAATTATGAGAGACATAGACAATCGGAGCCTGTTTCCCCCAGGGTGGAAATGTCAAACTCTCGAGGCCATAGCTTTAAGGTGAGAGGGGCAAAGTTTAAAGGAGATGTGCCAGGTAAGTTGTTTTTTTACACAGAGGATGATGAGTGCCAGGGGTGGTGGTAGAGGAAGATATGATAGTGGCATTTGAGGCTTTTAGATAAGCACATAGATATGCAAGGAATGGAGGAATATGGATCACGTACAGGCAGAAGAAATTAGTTTAGCGTGTCATCACGTTCGGCACATACATTGAGCCAAAGGGCCTGTTTCTGTGCAGTTCCATGTTCTGTGTTCTGCCAATGAATATAGCACACAGCTTGCACTACTGAACATTTATTTGTTCAGCTCTTCCCATGGATAATGGTCCTTCAATGGATTCTGGGGTGTTGGAAAGCCGCACAGGAAGGCACAGTGGTGAACAGTAATAAGATCGCCAACTTTGCAACAACAACAATTCATAGTGGTGCAGCAGTAGAGCGACTGCCTTCCAGCTCCAGAGACCCGATATGATACGATACAATACGATACGATAGAACTTTATTTATCCCAGGAGGGAAATTGATCTGTCAACAGTCATAGAAACACAAAACACATGAAACATGAAATTAAAGTGACAAGTGGAAAGGATTGGGGATGAGCAAAGATTGGGGAGAGGGAGAGGGAGAGGGAGGAAGGGGGGGGGGGGGGGGGGGGAATCAGTCTACCCCACAACAGAAGGGGGAGGAGTTGTACAGTTTGATGGCCACAGGGAAGAAGGATCTCCTGTGGCGTTCTGTCCTGCATCTTGGTGGAACCAGTCTGTTGCTGAAGGTACTCCTCAGATTGACCAGTGAGCTGTATTGTCCAGGATACTCCACATTTTGAGGAGCATCCTCCCTGCCAAGACCACCTCCCATGAATCCAACTCTGTCCCCCAGGACAGAGCCAGCCTTCCTGATAAGTTTGTTGATCCTATTGGCGTCCGCATCCTTCGTCCTGCTGCCCCAGCACACGGCAGCGAAGAAGATGGCACTGGCAACCAACGATTGGTAGAACATCTGCAGCATCATACTGCAGATGTTGAAGGAGTGGAGCCTTCTCAAAAGCCGGCTGTCCCTTCTTTTTCCAGGGCCTCAGTGTTCCTGGACCAGTCCAGTTTACTGTCCAGGTATACTCCAAGATATTTGTACTCCCTAGTAAACTGCATATCCACACCATTGATGGAGACAGGGGACAGGGGTGTTCCTCTCCTCCTAAAGTCCACCACTAACTCCTTAGTCTTGTCAGTGTTGAGCTGCAGGTGATTCTGCCCACACCACCCAACAGTCATTGACTACACCTCTGTATTAAGCTTCCCACCTCTCACTGATGCAGCCCACAATTGCAGAGTCATCAGAAAACGTCTGCAGATGGCAGGAGACCGAGTTATATCTGAAGTCCGAGGTGTAGATGGTGAACAGGAAGGGAGAGAGGACTGTCCCCTGTAGGGCCCCTGTGCTGCTCACTACCATGTCCGAGACATAGTTCTGCAGCCTGACGTATTGTGGTCATCCAGTCAGGTAGGTCCAGTCAGGTAGGTAGTCACCCAACTTCGATCCTGACCTTGGGTGCCGTCAGTGTGGATTTTGCATTTTCTCGCTGCGACCATGTGATACCACACATTTTAATTAGAGGTAAACGAAAATGCTCGAGTGAAGGCAAAATTAATTACCTCTTGTGTTACCAATTTAACAGCACCCACAAGTTGATTTTACTATTTATTTGTATTTCAATCTGTAATTTACTGCCTTTCATTTAGGCGATTTATCAAAATTGAAATTGATTTTGAGATCAACATAATTATTTTTGTTGAAACTGTGTTTGCATTGAAAAACCGCTTCTGCTGAGGGGTCTCAACATTAAATTAAATCACAATTTCAGCTTAAATTAATTTAGACATCTATCGTACGTCTTAAAAATGTTATCGGCACTTTCTAGAATAATACCCGTTTCATTTCAACATCATGGTGAATGTGTAATAAGAAGCTTTAGAGGTACAGTGTGGAAACAGGCCTTTGGCCCACCAACTCAACACTGACCATCGATTACCCATTCACGAGCACTATCCCACGCACCAGGGACAATTTACAATTTTACCAAAGCCAATTGACCTAAGAACTTGCATGTATTTGAAGTGTGGGAGGAAAATGGAGCACCAGGAGAAATCCCATGTGGTCACAGGGAGAATGTACAAACTCTGCACAGACAGCACCCATAGTCACCACTGAATCTGTTCAGGTCCTAAATTATTTCCACGGCAACATTTTCAAAGATTGTGACATAACCAGAGGTTTCATACTGCTAAATTAATCTTGATGTGATCCTATACGCATAACCATGTTGTCTCTGGAACTAGAGGATCAAACCTGGATCTCTGGCACTGTGAGGCAACCACTCTACTGCAGCACCGATGGGCACTGGTATTGTTGCAAAGTCAGCAATCTTCTTACTGTTCTTTGGTAGTCACCTCAGGATCACGAATGACCTTCAATTAGCAACATGCATTTAATGACAGTCTGGGACTCAAGTCATCTTATTAGGCCGTTCCAGTGGCGCAGCGTTAAGAGCTGCTGCCTCACAGCGCGATAGACCCAGGTCCGATCCTGACCTTGGGTGCTGTCTACGTGGAGTTTGCACGTTCTCCCTGTGACTGCGTGGGTTTCCTCCGGGTGCTCCGTTTTCCTCCCACATCCCCAAGACATGCAGGTTTGTAGATTAATTAATAGTGTGCAGGGAGTGGATGTGGATAACGCTGAACTTGTGTGAACGGGTGATCGATGGCCAGTGTGGACTCGGTGGGCTGAAGGGCCCTTTCCCATGCTGTGTCTCAAGTGCGTGGAATTTTTTTTTCATGAAGTTCAATGTACTTCATTCTTTAATCCAGCACAGAAAATATGTAGGGTAATATAGTAAAATATAGAACACAGTCCTCAGCATTGTAGCGCATTAGTTCCAGAGACAACATGATTATGCGTATAGGATCACACCAAGATTAAATTAGCTATGAAACCTTTGATTATGTCACAATCTTTGAAAATGTTGCCGTGGAAATAATTAGGGACCTGAACAGATTCAGTGGCTACTCTGTTGAATGTTAGCTTTATTCAGAATGACTAGTCTATTTGATACTTATTTATAGATTTTATCCAAATAATTTGTAGTGGAATAGGTGTCCACATTGATGCTGTCCACATTGTTATCTAGTTTCAGACATACAACCTGCACAAGAGTAAATGAATGCATAGAATGAAGAACCCAGAACAGTACAGCACAGGAACAGGCCCTTCGGTCCACTATGTTTATTCCCAACATGATGCCTAGATAAAGGTCATTTCTGTGGAAGAAATCCACCAGAGGATCTACAAAAAGAGCATTTGCACATGTGACAATAAAAGCACCATTGAAGCATTGATTGAGACCGAAACACCCAGAGGAAATCCACAGTCACAGCGAGAACGAGCAAACTCCACACAAACAGCGCCCGAGGTCAGGATTGAATCCGGGTCTCTGGTGCTGTAAGACAGCAGCTCTACCAGCTGTCCCACTGTGCCATCCTTGTATTCTTAAAGAAATATTAAAAATGTTGGGCATCTTTTAAACCAGCAGCTTGCTGAAACTCAAAATCCGCTGAATAAGAGAAACATTTATACTTCCACGCACGAACGTTATATCTATGTACTTTATTAATTGTAACTATCTTTAACTTCCTGTAATTTTGTTTCATTATTCAGCTATTTCGTTTTTTGTCGTTTAATCATTGCATTGTGCACTTGCTGAGTTTTAGCGACTCACAGTTCCTTCCTTAAATCGATTAAAATGACCTGCATCATTTACTTTACTCTCAATCTTGTCGAACTCATCTGCAAAGCTTAATTTGTAGTTTTTAAATGTATGCCTCCTTTTGTGGTGTTTCTGCGCTGATTAAATCAATGCTGTGGCATCCTGCAGCCCCTGCAAAATTGAAGTCAGAGGCTATTAACACTGATGAATGAATCTCTCATCCTCAAAGGCAGTCAAACCAGAGCTTGTGAACATGTTTTGCGAACAGCTCCTTCCAAGCCCTCAAGAAATTGCAGAGAAGTCCAGGCCATCACGCAAGCCAACCTCCCTTCCATTGACTACATTTACACACTGCTTCGGCAAGGCCGCCAGGATAATCAAGGACTAGTCTCACCCCAATCATTCCCTCTTCTCCCCTCTCCCTTCAGGCAAGAGGTACAGAAGTGTGAAAATGCATATGTCCAATTTCAGGGACAGTTTCTTCCCAGCTGTTATCAGGCAACTGAATTGTCCTGACACCAACTTGAGAGAGGGCCTGAGCTAACATCTACCTCATAGGAGACCCTCAGGCTATCATTAATTGGACTTTATCTTGCACTAAACGGTTTTCCCTTTATCATGTTTCTGTACACTGTGGGCGACTCGATTGTAATCAGGTATTGTCTTTCTGCTGATTGGATAGCATGCAACAAAAGCTTATCACTGTACATGTGACAATAAGCTAAACTAAACCTAAAGGCTTCCTTGACCTAAGGAAACAAGTTTCCAGAGATGGTCCAATCTTTCCCAGTAACATTGTTCAAGCGATGATTATGGAGAGTTTTCCTTTACACAGAAAAAGGGGTTGATATGCGCTGCCAGAGGAGCTGGTGGAATCAGATACAATAACTATGTTTAAGTTCCATATAGTTAGGCATTTGAATGAACAAGGTGCAGAAGATTACATCCTAACGCTGGGAAATGGGGTTGGTGTGGAAGGATAATAATGTCCACATGGGAGTGGAAGACAGTCATATCTCGGCCGTACGACACAATTACTCCAATAACAAAGAAACGTTTAACATTTAAAATGTGCAGGTGGGCCAGGACATGGAAAGGAGGTGGTTTAGAAGGATATGGGCAAAATGCAGGCAAATTCACTTTATCATGTGTCTGTACACTGTGGATGGCTTGATTGTAATCATGGATAGTCTCTCCATTGACTGGGTTGCACGCAACAAAAGGTTTTCACTGCCTCAGTGCATGTGACAGTAAACAAAACTAAACTAAACATTCCCAGTCCCTTTGGCCTATCGAGTCCATGCGGACCATCACACACCCATTTACACTGATCCTGCACTAATCCACTACAACTTTATTCTCTCCATATTTATATCATCCCCCCCCAACCCCCCAATTGACCTCTCCCAATTGACCCACCGAATCCACGCTGACCTGCGATCACCCTTTCACATGTGTTATCCTACGATCTCATCCACTCCCTAACACGAGGGGAGGATTTAAAGAAGTTAATTAATGTACAAGCCTGCACGTCTTTGGGATGTGGGAGGAAACTGGAGCACCTGGAGGAAACCCATGCAGTCACAGGGTGAACGTGCAAACTCCACAGACAGCATCCAAGGTCAAGAAGATGTACGGGGCTTATTTTTTACACAGACAATAGACAATAGGTGCAGGAGTAGGCCATTCAGCCCTTCAAGCCAGCACCATCATTCTCAATCAGGTTCCTCCATTCTCCCCATACCCCCTGACTCCGCTATCCTTAAGAGCTCTATCTAGCTCTCTCTTGAATGCATTCAGAGAATTGGCCTCCACTGCCTTCAGAGGTAGAGAATTCCACAGATTTACAACTCTCTGACTGAAAATGTTTTTCCTCATCTCCGTTCTAAGTAGCCTACCCCTTATTCTGAAACTGTGGCCCCTGGTTCTGGACTCCCCCAACATTGGGAAAATGTTTCCTGCCTCTAACATGTTCAACCCCTTAATAATCTTATATGTTTCGATAAGATCCCCTCTCATCTAAATTCCAGTGTATACAAGCCCAGTCGCTCCAGTCTTTCAACATATGACAGTCCCGCCATTCCGGGAATCAACTTAGTAAACCTATGCTGCACGCCCTCATTAGCAAATTTGCAGATGATACAACATTAGCAAATTTGCAGATGATACAACATTAGCAAATTTGCAGATGATACAAAGCTGGGTGGTAGTGCGAACTGTGAGGAAGATGCTATGAGGTTGCAGGGTGACTTGGACAGGTTGTGTGAGTGGGCGGATGCATGGCAGATGCAGTTTAAAGTGGATAAGTGTGAGGTTATCCACTTTGGTGGTAAGAATAGGAAGGCAGAGTAATATCTGAATGGTGTCGAGTTAGGAACAGGGGACGTACAACGAGATCTGGGTGTCCTAGTGCATCAGTCACTGAAAGGAAGCATGCAGGTACAGCAGGCAGTGAAGAAAGCCAATGGAATGTTAGCCTTCATAACAAGAGGAGTTGAGTATAGGAGCAAGAGGTCCTTCTGCAGTTGTACAGGGCCCTAGTGAGACCGCACCTGGCGTACTGTGTGCAGTTTTGGTCTCCAAATTTGAGGACGGATATTCTTGCTATTGAGGGCGTGCAGCGTAGGTTTACTAGGTTAATTCCCGGAATGTCGGGACTATCATATGTTGAAAGACTGGAGCGACTAGGCTTGTATACACTAGAATTTAGAATGATGAGACGAGATCTTTTCGAAACGTATAAGATTATTAAGGGGTTGGACACGTTAGAGGCAGGAAACATGTTCCCAATGTTGGGGGAGTCCAGAACAAGGGGCCACAGTTTAAGAATAAGGGGTAGGCCATTTAGAACTGAGATGAGGAAAAACTTTTTCAGTCAGAGAGTTGTGAATCTGTGGAATTCTCTGCCTCTGAAGGCAGTGGAGGCCAATTCTCTGAATGCATTCAAGAGAGAGCTAGATAGAGCTCTTGAGGATAGCGGAGTCAGGGGTTATGGGGAGAAGGCAGGAACGGGGTACTGATTGAGAATGATCAGCCGAATGACCTCCTCCTACACCTATTGTCTATTGTCTATTGTCAATAGCAAGAATATCCTTCTTCAAATTTGGAGACCAACACTGCACACAGTACTCCAGGTGCGGTCTCACTAGGGCCCTGTACAACTGCAGAAGAACCTCTTTGCTCCTATACTCAACTCCTCTTGTTACGAAGGCCAATATTCCATTGGCTTTCTTCACTGCCTGCTGTACCTGCATGCTTCCTTTCAGTGACTGATGCACTAGGACACCCAGATCTCGTTGTACTTCCCCTTTTCCTAACTTGACACCATTCAGATAATAATCTGCCTTCCTATACTTACCACCAAAGTGGATAACCTCACACATATCCACATTAAACTGAATCAGCTATGCATCCGCCCACTCACACAACCTGTCCAAGTCACCCTGCAACCTCATAGCATCTTCCTCACAGTTCACACTACCACCCAGCTTTGTATCATCTGCAAATTTGCTAATGGTACTTTTAATCCCTTCATCAAAGTCATTAATGTATTTTGTAAATAGCTGCGGTCCCAGCACCGAGCCTTGCAGTACCCCACTAGTCACTGCCTGCCATTTAGAAAGGGACCCATTTATCCCCACTCTTTGCTTTCTGTCTGCCAACCAATTTTCTATCCATGTCAGTACCCTACCCCCAATACCATGTGCTCTAATTTTGCCCACTAATCTCCTATGTGGGACCTTGTCGATGGCTTTCTGAAAGTCGAGGTACACCACATCCACCGGCTCTCCCCTGTCAATTTTCCTAGTTACATCCTAAAAAAATCCAGAAGATTAGTCAAGCATGATTTCC